>NC_091950.1:75816639-76005435 GCF_031021105.1 Erythrolamprus reginae
ATTTTATTTTTTGATTATTTTAACTCTGGGAGGCTTACAGTTACATATACAGTTAAAAAGTTAAAATCAGATATTGAAACCAAAGACACACAGGGAGGGCAGGGGTTGGAATGAAAGGGAGGTGGGATCAGTTATTATTCAATCAACTACCTCCATGGTGCTGTTCCTCCATTTGGGTCCCAAGCTGACTGGTAGAGTCATGTCTTCTTTTTTAAAATTAAGAAGTTTTTTTTTAAAATTTCAATATAAACATACATGGTCAAGCATTTAAAAACATTGGACAATGTATGACAATCCGGTTTCTTATTTCCTATTGTGATATTTTTATATAATTATTGTTGTTGTTATTGTTATTGTTATTTTATACATTAAATACATTATATTATACATAGATCTTACATATCTATTTTGTTACACTTTTAACCAATCCTCTTTTCTTTTAGTTCCAAATATTTAATTTAGTTGAATAGTGTGTGTGTGTGTGTGTGTGTGTGTGTGTGTGTAACATATTTTTGCTGATAATGAAAAGGAAGGGAGACTACTATAGATCTATTCCGGGCTTATTAGCCTTCATCAGGTAGCCACACCCTTTTTACTGGGATTTGAACCCGGAGACTCTGTTTTGTAAGGCAGAGGTCTTAGCCATTAGGCTACAGGCTCAACTCCTTTATCAGCTTGTACCCTTTGGGAAAATATATTCCCAACCAACAATAAAACTCATACCAACATTTATAATATTCTGACTAATCTTTATCTTTTATCTCCATTGTTAATTTATCCATATCTGCACAAACATTATCTTTTCTATTAAATCTTGTGGTCCTTACAATAGGAGGATTAGGGATAATCTCACATCACATAATTGGGTTGATAGGACCGCAGCATGCCTCCTTTGCTGGCATGACTGGACCAATCACATAACCTGGCAGATGACATACATGTGCTCACTAGCATGAGGCCTTCGCAACAATTAGAAAGTAATTAATATGAGGAAAAATCCAGAGATACACCGCTTGCTTGGATTTTATAACTGTAGCCTTCAGTCTTTCTAGACTAATACATGTGATTGTTTGAGCAACTCTATCACTTTAATCTTACATTAATTTTTTAAGGGGGGGGACACCTCCGAATCAGCTTTTACCAGGAAAAAGCCATATAGTTGTTTTCTGTTGAAATCACCCTGGTATTCCCAAATATGGTACGGTGTGTCTCTCTCTCTGTTTGTGTGTGTGTGTGTAATTTTTTTTACTCATCCTTTTACTTTTTATCAGGATGCAAATCCAAGTCTACAGAGAGGGGCGGCATACAAATTTAATAAATAATAATAATAATAAAAAATAATAATAATTTCTTTTATAGTTCTATGTGACATGCCATTTCTGCATTAAATCTATGCTTTACTCCTTTGCCAGTCCATAATATTCCTAACCCAAGCAGCTTTCTCAAAAAAGAACCAACATTCACCCACCATTCAGTCAGCCTCTGTTTATCATGTGCGTTATCTTTCTTTAAAAACAAAATACACCCCCCCCCCCTTTATTTTGTTAGCATTTTCACTCAGAATTGCTGTGGTGTTGAAATTATTTTAGAGTCTAATGAGCAGGTTGCACTACAGCAGTATTGAATTTAGGTCTGTCCTACTTTAGAATTAGTCAACTTCCTGATGCAGCCAGAGTGTCTCCATTGTGCTCGGTATCTGCAATTCAGTACTTGGGCAAGCAGTGTCTCTTATCAATCGATGGAACAAAGTGCTGAATATGAAAGAACTGAGTCAGCAAACACCCGCCCCAAGAGAAGCGGCAAGGGAAGCAGCAAGGGAAGCGTGTTGCTGTCACTGCTCTTAAAGATCCTAAGGCAAATTTATTTAAACTCAGAGAAAAGCAAAAAAACCTAAAATGAAGAAAAAGGAAAGAAACAGAATTGGCAGTCAGTTCAGAAAGGATTAAGGAAGTCCAGCAGCTCCTTGAAAGGAAAAATTACAGTGACTTTTTAAGGTGAGATATGACAGAGGTACATAACATCCTGCATAATACTTTTTTTTTCTTCCCATAGAGATAATGTCACTGGACCAGATTATCTCCAGGACCTCCTTCTGCTGCATGAATCCCCGTGACCAGTTAGGTCCCACAGAATGGGCCTTCTCCGAGTCCCGTCAACTAAACAATGTCGTTTGGCGGGACCCAGGGGAAGGGCCTTCTCTGTGGTGGCCCCGGCCCTCTGGAACCAACTCTCCCCAGAGATTAGAATTGCCCCCACCCTCTTCGCCTTTCATAAGCTTCTTAAAACCTATCTTTGCCGTCAGGCATGGGGGAACTGAGATACTCTTTCCCCCTAGGCCTTTAAAATTTATGCATGGTATGTTTGTATGTATGTTTGGTTTTATAATAAGGGTTTTTTTTAGTTGTTTTAATACTGGATTGTTACATGCTGTTTTTTATCACTGTTGTTCACCGCCCCGAGTCTACGGAGAGGGGCGGCATACAAATCCAATAAATAATAATAATAATAATAATAATAATAATAACAACAACAACAACAACAACATATTTAGTTAGCTATTTAATACAATATTTATATCTCTCTAAATTCATACTAGGTGATTCACAGTAATAACACACACAATAAAATAGTATCACTTTAAAAAATCTTCCATTTAATGATTCCATTCATATGAGTTAAATATGAGAGTGAAAAATAAAACCAAAACAAGAATCCTATATCTTCAATATAAGGACAACCCTAAAACAGGTGACTTAGATTTCAAAGGCCCCGAGAAACAGGGTAGTTTTGTCTGCTTTCCTGAAAGAATACAGAGTAATTTAATTTAATTTAATTGATTTACACGCTGCCCAATCCTGTGGAACTGAGGGTGACAGCAATAAAATAATACAATGCAATAATACAAGGCAATATTACAATCAAAGTCAAATATTAAATAGTAAAAACAATAAAAAACCCATTAAACTAATGATAAAAACCCTAGCTAAACTAAATAACCATACACTCTTATATACCAAATGAATCACAGTTCAGCCATGAATAGGTGTTAACACTCATGACCCCCCAGGCTGGCTGGCAAAGCCAGTTTTCGTGGCCTTTCAGAAGGCCAGTAGGGAGGTAGCTTTATGGACATCAAGGGGTAGTTGGTTCCAAAGGACCAGCGCACTATAAAGAAGGCCCTCCCCCGTGAGCCTGCCAACCTGCATTACTTAGTCAGTATGACCTGGAGAAGGCCAACCCTGTGGGATCTAATTGGTCTGTGGGAGGTATGTGGCAGGAGATGGTCTCATAGATAGTGTGGTCCTAATCCAGGTAGGGCTTTATATGTGATACCCAACACCTTAAATTGTGACTGGAAACCAATTGGTAGCCAGTGCAGTGCACGGAGTGTTGGTGTTGTGTGGGTGTACCTAGGCACTCTCATGAGAAGCGTGTGGCTGCATTCTGGATTATCTGCAGTCTACAAACACTCTTGAAGGGTAGTCTCATGTAGAATGCATTGCAATAGTCTAGACAGGAAGTGATGAGGTCCTAAGTGATTGTGCGCCAAGCCCTCTTCTCTAAATAGGGCCGCAACTGGTACACCAGGCAAACGTGGGCAAAGGTCCCTCTTGTCACAGCTGAGAGATGGTGGTCAAGGCTCAGCTGTGGATCCAGGAGGACTCCCAAGTTGCAGAACTTTTGTGAGGAAGTTAAAGTCCCCCCCCCCAGAACAATGGATCGACAGGTGGAATAGTCCTTCAGAGGAAACGCCCAGACCCACACGGTCTTATCAGGGTTAAGCTTGAGCCTTTTGGCTCCCATACAGACCCTTATAGCTTCCAGGCACTGGCACATTGCATCAACTGCTTCACTGAATTGGCACAGGGTGGAGATGTATAACTTGGTATCATTAGTGCTGATGATACTTCACCCCATGCTGTACATTAGACAGCTCCATGGAGGTTATACGAAACTGCTATATTTAATAATGATGATGATGATGATGATGATGATGATAATAATAATAATAATAATAATAATAATAATAATAATAATAATTTATTAGATTTGTATGCTGCTCCTCTCTGAGGACTCAGGGCGGCATGTTTGCTATTCTTTGAATCACAGGTTTTCAATTTAGAGTGTATCCCATTCAGAAACATCAGTGTAAATTTCTTGAATGTATCTAGGTGGTCATGGTCTTAAAAGACATTGGTTTAGGAGGATCAGTGACATGACATGATCTGACAGGGACATCCTAATATTTCAATAATATTCATTTTCTGTTAGAACACGTATGAACGCTCCATAGTCCGCAAGTTTCTGTGTTTTTACCTATTATCTTTTCAGATATTTACACCATTATTTCCAGCCATCGTTCCAATGTTAAAATCAAGCAATTTTATTTCCAGCCCAGTAAACTGCTACCTGATAGGCTAGGAATGTAGAATTACATGGGGGGGGGGGGAGGTCAGCTTACAAAAATGAACCTTTCAATGGAATCAAATCCCCAACTTCCAGAAATCAGTATTACTGAAATTAACCTTCAACACCATCTACAATAAAATGCTGACTTTGGATCCAAATCAGGAAACATTTACTTTAATAGGTATGCAAAGATCAAACATGGTCCACCATATGAATTTTGCCTATCCACAATTAGATGTTTCATTGAATCACATCATTACACCTTACCAAGAGTCAAGGGTGGGCAGTCTCTCTCAAGGAGGCAGTTTACTTGGATGGCAGAAATTTCTTATGCATTTCATATGCAGAAGCCCTAGCTATCCAGGAAATTGGTGCTACCATTTTATTCAAAAGAAGAGAATACCTTCATTTTGCAATATTGCATTGAAGGCATTTTTCACTCAAGCTTTCAGCTATAAACCTTTTCAGAATTCTGCATAGTCCTATAACTAAATCTAGCTAGTTGGTTTATAACTCATGGCACTTTTATTTATTTATTTTTCCTGTGAGCAACATATGCATTTCCAAAATTCTAAGCCAGAGACTATCAGTTAAGCATTTGCTTTTACTAACCTACGTGTCTGCCATATGTGTTTATAGATTTATCTATTTGCACCTTGTGGTTTTTTTCCTGTTTCCATATATAAGCAAAAGTTATTCTAACAACAGTTTCCATTCTAAATTCACATTAACATAGATCTTCATTTTATATATATATGTGTGTGTGTGTGTGTGTGTGTGTGTGTAGGCTTGTGAAGGGGGGAAAATCCTTTTTCTTCATTGGCTTCAGAAAGACAAATTGATTCTGAGTATATAATTTTAATTAAAAAATGAAAAAATAGCATCTTCTCACCTAACCATATTTACATTCAAAATCACAGTTCTTTATATAGTTAGCCGCATGTCTAAAATTTTGGTTCTATCCAATAGGCTCCACTGCACATGGAGTAGGAGACAATGAATGTATCTTTAAGAAAGATAATATGTGTTATGTATTTTTAGAAATCAATTCTGTTCTTTTTTTAAATAAACAAGTCCTTGTTACAAGTATTTATTATATTCATTGAGTGTTTCAGAACACATTGTAAATATCAAGGAAAAGATTTATCATCGTACACTTTGTCAACAGAGCAATAGAATTCATGGAAGACTTCTAAGCTAGCAAAGGACTCCCATTGACCTGCAGAAGCTATTGATAATACTATTATAGCTACTACAGATATTAATAGTATACTACACAAATGATTGATAGCTACTATAGCTATTGACAATACTATTTGTTCCTCTCTCTGCAATCAACACAACCAGCTCCTGAGCCTTATGTAATCCTCCTAGCAGCATTTTGAAGGGCATCCAGACAAGCAGAGATATGGTAGAATAGAATAGAATAGAATAAAATTCTTTATTGGCCAAGTGTCATTGGACACACAAGGAATTTGTCATTGGTGCATATGCTCTCAGTGTACATGAAAGAAAAGATACATTTGTCAAGAATCATGAGGTACAACACTTAGTGATTGTTACAGGGTACAAATAAGCAACCAGGAAACAATAAATATTATTAACAAGCAACAAGTTACTGTCATACAGTCATAGGAGGGAGTAGACTTCAAAAGCACTGTTGATGAAAGTAATGTTTCCAATTCTTTGTGGATATCTATGGAAAGCTCCACTGTAAAATAACAATACTAGCAGGGACCATTCAATTAATCAATCAATCAATCAGTTAGTCAGTCATTCGTCCTTCCTTCCTTCCTTCCTTCCTTCCTTCCTTCCTTCCTTCTTTCTTTCTGTTTTAATTTGACCTTTCTGTGACAGCTTAAGAAGATTAGTTGAGAGTTAATGAGTCAAACAACATTGCTTCTTCATACTATAATCTCACACCATTATGAAGTTTAAGTAAATTAAGCTTTAGCATGGATTTTCTCATCCAATAATTGTAATAATTGCTTTAATAAAAATAAACATTATTGCATTCTATTAACTTCAGAAACAATTGGAGAGAAAATTAATATTTCAGTATTGTTACAAAGAGGAAAATCCTATTGTATTTCTCATCTTGCAAGGATGCTAGCACATGGCTATAATATAAAAATTGATGGTAGAACTACAGTGGTACCTCAAGATACGAACCCCTCGTCTTACGAACAACTCGTGATACGAACCCGGGGTTCAGAAAATTTTTGCCTCTTATGAACTTTTTTTGAGTTACGAACCGGCGTTCGGAGACTGCTGGGAAGCCGCGCGGCTGTTTTAAAAGGTGACAGCAGGGCGGCAGGGCTTCCCAGAAGCCTCCCGAACACCGGTTCGTAACTCGAACAAAGTTCGTAAGAAGAGGCAAAATTTTTCTGAACCCCGGGTTCGGTTCGGGAGGTTGCTGGGAAGCGCCCCAGCCCGGCTGTCACCTTTTAAAACAGCCGCGCGGCTTCCCAGCTGTCTCCCGAAGCCGAATGCGGAAGTTTGGCTTTGGCGTTTGGCTTCAGGAGACAGCTGGGAAGCCGCGCGGCTGTTTTAAAAGGTCGCAGCCGGCCTGCGGGGCTTCCCAGCACCCCCCCTGGGGGGTTCTGGGAAGCCCCCCAGGCCGGCTGTCATCTTTTAAAACAGCCACGGCGCTTCCCAGCAGTCGCCGAAAGCCGTTTTTTTGCGGTGTTTTTTTTGGTTGCACGGATTAATTGACTTTACATTGTTTCCTATGGGAAACAATGTTTCGTCTTACGAACCTTTCGTCTTACGAACCTCCTCCTTGCACCAATTAAGTTTGTATCATGAGGTATTACTGTATGGGGAAATAGTTCTGAGGAAATTAAGCTATATAAAAGAGCAACATCTGGAAAAAAAATTGCCCAAACTCTTACACAAACCTTAACAAAATATTAGATGGAAATAGATTTTCCAATAAATTGGTTCGATATCTGTTGTGATTTAGCCTGAGGCTCCTCAGGGACCGGCTGGATCTCTGCCGGATCCATGCCAAGAGGAGGAGGACAGTGAACAGGAAGGGGAGGACCAGGCAGATGGGGGAGAGGAACATCAGGAAGAGGAGGAGGGAGGGCAGCCTGAGACCCCTGGGGGGGGGGCTCTCCCCAGCTAGTAGCCTGGATTCATTGGATGAAGACGCACAGGCTATAATAGACATGAGGCAGTGACGTGCAGCTCAAAGACAGGGCCAATTAGCAAGGTATTTCCATCCCTGAATTGGCAACAGCTGGGTTTGGGTGTGGTTCTCCTCAGCAGGGTTGAAAAGGCAGGCCCGCCCTTACAGTCTTGTGGAGAGTTATCAATTGGGAGTCCTGTGACCTTGCTTCGATTCTCGGCATCTCTGATCTTGGCATGTGGCCTAGAAGTCTGGAAGACTTGGGGGAGGCGTGGGTTTTATTATCTCCAGTGTTGTTTTTGCCAGCAAGAATCCTGTTTTATTGCCTGGCCTTCGTGAAACCTCTGTGAAGCTTCATAGTGTTCCTGTCTGTAAGAACAGTTTTTGTTACCTGTGTTTGCTTTGAATTATATAAACTGCCTTTGCTTTTTACCAGTGTGTCTGGCTACTTTTTTTGGTTGGTGTTGGCATCTGGGGGGACCCAGACAGAACAATATCCAAGTCACATTCAGAAAGCCAAGTGTGGAATCACAAGAATGAGATCCAGTAGGCATTGATGATGAGTACAGGGGTGGGTTCTGGTTTCTCCCACTGCCGGTTCACTCAGGGGCCTGCTGCATGGGTGCACATATGTTGCTTGCTGTCCCCATGCACAGTACTTAAAAACACAAGATGGTGCCCCCTGTGGCACCACCGAAAGAACCAGCTCAGGAGTGTGGCAGGCCTGGATTGCTGCTGGTTCCAGTGACCCAGGCAAGTTACTACCGGTTCCATAGTACTGGCCCGAACTGATAGGAACCCACCTCTGATAGAGTATATACCCTATGTGCAAATCCATACATGTCTATTCAAAAGCAAGCCCTATTTAATTCTGTGGAGGTTGCTTAGAGCTAAATGGCTTCAGAACTGCAACTTAAATATCTAAAGCTAATATTTTTTTCTAATCAAACTAGACTCAAGGTACTTCTTTAGCAACAAAAAACCTATAATATTGAAGTGTCTATTTTTTAAAAAAATCATATCTTTCTGTGTATTTTCCATTAACTTTTAAAATTTCTTATTGATTTATTAATTACATGGATGGGTATAATAATAATTACTTTGTATATAATATTTGTGATAATGATGAAAAAAACTATAATATTGAAGTGTCTATTTTTAAAAAATCATATCTTTCTGTGTATTTTCCATTAACCTTTTAAATTTCTTATTGATTTATTAATTACATGGATGGGTACAATAATAATTACTTTGTATATAATATTTGTGATAATGATGAAAAGTATAATAATAATTACTTTGTATATAATATTTGTGATAATGATGAAAATAATTCAAATAAATTTAAATAATTTTAAAAATAAGACAAGCACAGACCACACAAGAATGAAACAAGGAGTCATAATTCTCCCTTGCCAAAAGTTTGTTTCATTGCATACAAAAAGGAGAGAGTGAGAAAAATGGTAGTGATGATAAAGCAAGGATTACTAGATCTGATTTACAAAAATCCAAATGGCCTCTAGGTGGTGGCCTTCTGTATCTCCTACCTGCCATTAGGTAGTTGTTTGTATTTTTGCACACTGACTCTGGTAGCTATATATGTAGGTAAAATAATTGCAGTGGAAATGCTGCTATTGCTTACCCCAAGAAAAATCACTTCCTCTGAAAATAGCTCTATAACCCAACTGTTGAGGGCCATGCCCTTTTTATTATTATTCTCTCTGTCTCTTTCACTTTTCAACAGATAAAGAAGTAGATGGAGAAAGGAGGTGTTAGTGTGGTGATCCACATAAGCTTGGAATATGTCTCACTTGTGAATTCTGAACACTCAGTTGAAGATACTGTTTTAGGTCAAATATTACTTGAAAATAACAAATAATTGTTACTCTACTGGAAATCAAGTCAGAATTTCACACCAAGAAAAGGACAAACGATATCTCGCAATATTGTAATAATGGCAATTTAAAATAAACATATGGATTTCTGAATGCATTATGCAATATATGTGCTTTGTAAGGAAACTGTTATTAAACTAGAATTGATGACATTGAATGATAGCCATCAGATTCTTCAAGAAAAGAACACCAAAATGAGGCAGTGGTTCATAAAAAGCCTCTGAGCCCAGCATTGCCCGTCAAAAGAAAGGTTTCTTATAAGCAACCCTGAAATATCCAGAAAGCAATGATCAACAGATCTGTCCCAAAGGTGCTTTTCCAGGAATCATTTGTCTTTCAGTTTGAGATGCAGGCAACACAGACTCATCCTAAATAACCTGTTCCTTGTTTAAAAGTGAAGGGACATGAGAAGGGGCATGGCCAACACTGAAGCGGCATGGAATTCCCCACGCTCAGCTGGGGTATCGTGAATCCCAGCCACCTGGAAACATGGTACAAGTATGACCAGCTCAGAACTGCCCTGGAGGGGCTGGGATAAAGAGAGGCACCCTTGGTGGCCCAAGAGTTGGTCAACCCCACCAGGGAGCCAACATAAGCCTCTTGGCCGATGGCTACAGGATATATATACCTGGGAAAAGGTGTTACATAAATAAAAAACTTGTGATTGGTTAAAGTATATAATCATGCATTCATTGTAATGTTACAGTATGTGAAGGTATATGGACATATATTGATTTAAAAAATAAAAAAAACATTTTGCAAAAAAATAAAAAGAATGGGAAAACATGAGTCCTTTATGGTTAGGAGGAGTCAAAAGAGGGGGGTGTAATAGGACAGAGGTGCTTTTATACTTCTGACTCAGTCCTGATTGGCTAAAGCACATTGTTTTCCTATTCTTGAAGGCTAGCTCCACCCACTATGGAGAAGAGCTTTGTTTTGTTTATTTCTTTTATCCATCAGTAACACACAAGAAGTTCTCTTTTTTCTACTGCAGGAGATTTTATCATGTTGACTAAACTCTCTATGGTTCTCAAATATGCTCATGTTGGATTTCTGCAATGTATCAGAGAATCCAGGCCATACATGCATATTACAAGTTGAAATTAAAATAGTAAGACCTCTCAGAGTTGAGCTAGGATCTGGAAGACTCCAATCTAAATTTGTTCATTTACCTAAATGGGAGAGCAGGAATGCAGAGAATGTAAGCAAGCATCTGTGATCAACTACACTATGAATGATAGAGATGAAATCCAATTAGGCTCTTTTCTTAGATGATGTTATGCAACAGAACCAAAAAATAATAATAATTTAGGCTTGAGGAAAACTGCATGTTCTTTACTATAATTCCTGCTTGCTACATACAGATTGTACACTTGCAATTGTTAAAATTTTGCAGCAATTGCAACAAAAAACATGTGATAGGGAATAAAGGCACAGTTATGTATTAAAAATGGATTTTTCTTCCATCAGTCATATTTGTAAAGTGTTTATCAAACTATATATTAGAATGTCTGTCTGTCTCTGTGTGTGTGTCCTAAAAATTTGAGTTCCGCATATATTTTAAATGGAGAGGCAACAGCCATCGCGATCTGTGAAACATTTAAAATTTAATTAAAACTACTAAAATTACTTAGCTTTGCCCCCCCCCCTCTAAGGAAGGGAGGAATAACAACAAGGGAGAGAAAGTAGCGATAAGCGCCTCCAAAGTAATGCTTCATAGCCCTACTCTACCCCCTGGGGAGAGAAAGAGGCAATACACAAAAGGAAAAGAAGCAACAGCAATTCCACCTGTTAGCATGACTAAGCTGGAGACATCAAAGCTAATTGCAGGAGGGAAGGAAGGGTGTGGGCCTATGACACAGGCAATGAGCAAACTGAGTAGCATTATGTAAGATCAACTATGTCTTCAGTGGGGATTTTAATACTCTGACGAAGTTAGTAGAGGACTAATGAAAGCTAAGTGATTTTAGTAGTTTTTAATAAATTTTAAACGCTCCAGAGATCGTGATGGCTGTTGGCCTCTTCCTATATTTGAAGTGTTCACATCAAATACCGTAATATTCTGGTATATGTGGAGTCCTAACTTATCACCACAATGAACCTTGACATTTCCAGCATAAGTCATGACAATTATAGATGACAATTATAGATCAAGGCACTTGTGAACAAATCTGGTTTTACAACTTTTTTTAATGGTGGTCATTAAGTGAAGTGAACGCCACAGTCATTAAACGAACATTGTGTTGTTAAGTGAATCCTGCAATTGTTAAGCAAATCAATACACTTCTATAGGCACACCAGCGAAACTGCCATAAATCACCTTACCTCAAAATAGTACAACCAGCCCAGGAGTTGGTTCTACTCCCAATTTCTACTGCCCAATGTCTTCTTAAAATCTTTTAGTGTTGGAACACCCATAATATCCTGCTGCCTTCCTGGACTGATTGCTTTCTTTGTTGCAAGTCATGGAAGACCAACATTTTATTACATACATACATACGTACGTACATACATACATACATATATACATACATACATACATGCATGCATACACACACCAAAAAAAATATCAACAAGATCATATGACTGGGCAAAATAAATAACTCACAGATTATTTTGCTAAATGGAAGAACTATGCTGATAAAGTACAAATCCAATTTTAAATGTAATTGTTACCTGTGAGGGAATACTTTAAAAAACTGTCTAAATGGTGTCTCCTGTTATGTTAAATATCTTCTTTCAAAATAAATCCTTCCCTTCAAGGATATCTATATCCCAACAAGCCCTGCTGTAACATAGACTATAATAGTCCTTCTGTACTAAATGGAGCAGGGCTAGAAATAGATACTCTATGATTAAATGCTGACTGACACTTCCAACATGAGCTTGGTTCTTCTTTAACTAAAATGCAATAAAATATTTCATAGCCCAGCATCCAACAGATAATAAAATAGAGTAAACAGGTGTAACCTTATGGAAAGGGGAAAATATCTGCTTGATATAAATGATCATATACAGCAAACCTTTGTCCTCTCTCTATGTTTGCCATTATAAGTATGAATTTCTAACTGGAAATTGTAATTTTCCATTCCTTATTAAAAGTACCTAATACCAAACAGTACAAAGGATAGTGGCAATGTAAATACTTTCAAAACAAATATGTTCATGGCCTGTGGAAAAAGTCTACTTTTTCTTTCCTTTCTCTCTGCCCACCACCAAAAGGAAAATCTGGAGACAGTGACTGAAATGTCTGCAAGTTTCATTTCCAAGACAGCTTAAAAGCCTTTGTGAAATGAAACCTGGCTTTTCAAACTGTCAGTTTGCCACCTTGATACATTATTGTAAAAGACGGGAGAATCTTCTCTGACACAAGAAAGGTTCTGTGAAGAAGTTGAGAGGCTAGGGAAATGCTGAAGGCCTTTGCTTGGGAAAGTAATGGTTGATAATCACACCCAGGATGAAGCACATCATGGCAGTGACTGACAGAGACAATTACAGGCAGAGGTTAGGTAACCACAGCCACCAAAACAACCACCTATCAATGGTCTTGCCAGGAAGTTGCCAGTTACTTCTATTAACATCAATATGAGTATCAAAGAAACAGGATATAAGTTATAAGATACTTATTTACTTATTTACTTATTTACTTATTTACTTATTTACTTATTTACTTATTTACTTATTTACTTATTTACTTATTTACTTATTTACTTATTTACTTATTTACTTATTTACTTATTTACTTACTTACTTACTTACTTATTTACTTACTTGCTTACTTGCTTATTTGCTTATTTGCTTATTTGCCTATTTACCTATTTACCTATTTACTTATTTACTTATTTACTTATTTACTTACTTACTTATTTACTTATTTACTTATTTATTTACTTATTTACAAAAAATGTTTTTTTATTTTTATTCCCATATAGACATTTCACATATTTATCATCTCAATCCTCATTTCATTCTTTTACAAAATCTTTACACATATATTCTATATTTATCCTACTGCTTTATTAGTTTAAATTTGCTTTGTTACCCATCTCCCTTTCTATCTCATAAAGCCCTTCCCTTCCTTTCTTCTTACCGTCACTTCCTCCTTCTCTTTCTGAGTCTATTTACCTTCCCTCTCTCCTTCTTCTCTTCCCTACTTCCCCTCCTACTCTCTCTCCTAATTCTCTTCTCTTCTCTGCTCCTCCTTCTCCTTTCTTCTTCCTTCTTTCTCCTCTCCTCACTTCCTCATTCTTTTGCTGTAATTTTTCCATTTTTCTGATATGGTATTCCAATAACTTTTGGGGTTTATTTTTTTACCCTTGTGGGGATTGATATCGACCAATTTGGGTTATAAATATTGAGTGTAAAATGAGTAAGAAGGAAACTTCACACCCTTTGGCAGCAGTGAGCCCTACAGCACAGAAGACATCAGGGGCAGCAGTGCAACAAGAAAAGATGAATTCCTAATTTAAAAGCTTGTTACACAATGCACCAAGATTTGAAAGAAGGAAAGGAAGAAGTAAAAACAAAAACAAAGCAGAAAATAGGGAAAGTAGAAGATGAAGTTAAGGAAATAAAAGAGATGATGGGGAAGACGGAAGAAAAGTGGAAGGGTGGAGTGACCAAATAGAGAAAAAAGTGGAAGAGATAAATTTGAATACAACGACTTCAGGGAAAAATCATGAGTGGGCAATTATAACAATGTAGATGGATAGAGCTGACTATTACCTATGCTTCCAAAATATTAAAGAAGAAAAAGGAGAAAACCTGCCAGAATTTATAGTGGAGAAGTTGGCAGAACAGGAGTGGGTTCGTTGCCTTGGCTCGTTGACTTGGCTCGTGAGTGCTTGTGGGACCAGCGCGATTTTGCTTATGCACCTGTGGAGATAGCAAAATCGCACAAGGAGCCACAAGTGCACCTATGATTTGGCATGCACAGAAGCAAAAAAACCTCACCGAAACACTGGCGCACCTGCAGCTCCATATGTGATTTTCCTAAGAGGACCCGGATTGTGGGGGCAATAGCCTAGCTTTGTTTTTTTTTAAATGCTATTGCTAACATGTTGTAAGCCGCCCTGAGTCTAAGGCGAAGGGCGGCATAAAAATTGAATGCATGAATGAATGAATGAATGAATGAATGAATGAATGAATGAATGAATAAATAAATAATCCAATTAAATAAGTAAAAGAGATGGAAGAACAGATGAAAATAATTTCATTAAATATAAACGGATTAATTTTGGTGATAAAAAGAAAAAGGATGGTAAATAAATTAGAGAAACTAAAATTTGAGATTATTTGTTTACAAGAAGTACATATTTAAAAACAACATACTAAATGTTAGAACATGTAAAACTTGGAAAGTTATATACATCATGAGCAGATCAATGCAAAATAGTAGTGGTTTTATATATTAAACAAGAAATACAATCAGAAATAATACATGAAAATTTAGAGGGGAAAATGGTTGAAATAATAATAAACTCTAAGAAAGATGGTAGCAATTTATGCTCCAAATGATAATCAAGAATAATTTTGTTTGTTTGTTTGTTTGTTTATTTATTTATTCATTCATTCATTCATTCATTCATTCATTCATTCATTCATTTATTGGATTTGTATGCCGCCCCTCTCCGGAGACTCGGGGCGGCTAACAGCAATAATAAGACAGTGTACAATAATAATCCAATACTAAAAACGATTAAAAACCCATTAATATAAAAACCAAACATACATACAGACATACCATGCATAAAATTCTAAAGGCCTAGGGGGAAAGAGTATCTCAATTCCCCCATGCCTGGCGGCAGAGGTAGGTTTTAAGTAGCTTACGAAAGGCAAGGAGGGTGGGGGCAATTCTAATTTCTGGGGGGAGTTGGTTCCAGACGGCCGGGGCCGTCACAGAGAAGGCTCTTCCCCTGGGTCCCGCCAAGCGGCATTGTTTAGTTGATGGGACCCGGAGAAGACCCACTCTGTGGGACCTAACTGGTCGCTGGGATTTGTGCAGCAGAAGGTGGTCCCTGAGATAATCTGGTCCAGTGCCATGAAGGGCTTTATAGGTCATAACCAACACTTTGAATTGTGACTGGAAACTGATCGGCAACCAATGCATACTGCGGAGTGTTGGTGTAACATGGGCATATTTGGGAAAGCCCATGATTGCTCTCGCAGCTGCATTCTGTACGATCTGAAGTTTCCGAACACTTTTCAAAGGTAGCCCCATGTAGAGAGCGTTACAGTAGTCGAGCCTCGAGGTGATGAGGGCATGAGTGACTGTGAGCAGTGACTCCCGGTCCAAATAGGGTCGCAACTGGTGCACCAGGCGAACCTTGGCAAACACCCCCATCGCCACAGCTGAAAGATGTTTTTCTAATGTGAGCTGTGGATCGAGGAGGATGCCCAAGTTTTGAACCCTTTCTGAGGGGGTCAATGATTCTTCCCCCAGGGTAATGGATGGACAGATGGAATTGTCCTTGGGAGGCAAGATCCACAGCCACTCCGTCTTGTCTGGGTTGAGTTTGAGTTTGTTGACACCCATCCAGGCACCAGCACATCACTTCCACTGCTTCATTGACTGGACATGGGATGGAGATGTATAACTGGGTATCATAGGCATATTGATGATACCTCACCCCATGAAAACCAAGGTCCCAGATTCATGGATAGAAGCGTATTTAGATTTAATTCTTATACCTAAAGAAGACTTTGACCTTCAGCAAATAAGAAATGATAGACCAATTTATTTATTGAATATGGATTATAAGATTTTTACTTCAATCATGGCAGGTGGTTGAAGAGAATATTGAATGAATTTATTCATTTGGACCAAAATGTCTTCCTATCTAAAAGATAGATAAGAGATAATGTGAGAATTGTCTTAAATACATGGGAATATTATGAAGTACACTACAAAAAAAAACTTGGATTATTGTTTCTAGATGCACAGAAGGCCTTTGGCAACATTAATTGGAAATTTCTGCCATTACAATTAGAAACAATGAATTTCGGAGAAACTTTTTTGAACATGATAAAAGCAGTATATAATAAACAACTAACAAAAGTGATGGTAAATGATGAATTGACAGAGAGAATTAAGATAGAGAAAGGTATTAGACAGAGACACCCTTTATTTCCATTACTATTTATTTTAACTTTGGAAATATTAAATGGAAAAATAAGAGAAGATAAAGAAAGAAGAGGAATGAAAATTAGAAAAGAAGTATATAAAAACCTTTGCAGATTATTTGGTGTTATAGAGGTGTACAAATATTTATTTAATTTATTTAATATGTTTTCATCATTATTCTCTACAACTAAATTGCATGTGAGGGAAGATACGGATGTGTAATAAAGAAGTTATGAAGTCTACAGCTCTTCATGCATATCTCTCCATACAGAGAGAACCTCTAACCCAGTGATGGGAAACCTATGGCATGGGTGCCACAGGTAGCAAGCAAAGCCATACCTGCTGGCATGCGAGCTGTTGCCCTAGTTCAGTTCCAACATGCATGTGTGTGCTGGCCAGCTGATTTTCGGCTCACACAGAGGCTATGGGAGGGCATCCTTGACTTCCATGGAGCCTTCAGAGGGATGTGGGAAGGCATTTTTACCTCCCCCCAGCTCCAGGGAAGCCTTTGGAGCCTGAGGAGGATGAAACATGACCCTACTGGGCATGCCAGAAGTTGGGAAACAGGCCGTTTCCAGAATCCAGAGGGCGTCTGGGGGGAGAGGGGAAGCTGTTTCCGCCCTCGCCAGGCACTGAATTATGGGTGTGGGCACTTGCACATGTGCAATAGCGTGTGTCCGCTATCTTTGGTCACCCAAGGAAAAAAAGGTTCGCCCTCACTGCTCTAGCCCAAAGACCAAACCTGACATTCCAGGTAAGTCTGTCCAGACCAAAAGCCTTAAGTGAAACCCTACACCAGTAGTGGGTTCTAAAAACCTTTACTACCAGTGTGCACGTGCAATGCTTCTGCACAGGTGCAGAAGAGTCCCGGGCAGGTGGGTGAAGCCTCTTGGCACCAATCTTACCAGTTCACAGAACTAGGCCGAACCGAGAGCAACCCACTGGTGCTCCACACACAGCCCTCTGTCATTTTAGGTACAAGAAAATTCTTATATTTTCAGGGTCATTCTGCAAGAAATATTGCAAACATACTGCAGAAATGAAAGGAGATCTTAGAAGATGGGACTTTTGCTGAGCAAATCTTTTTTTAAGCCATATTCCCAACATCATACATTCCACCAAGCTGGTGAGAAGCTGCACTTTGCCCTTGAACTACTTATAATATGATGCATATAGATGCCCTTTTCTAGTACAGTATATTTCCCCTAATATTTCCAACATTAACAAACTTTTAGTTTAATACCAGTATTGCAAATGAATCTTCAAATCAACATCTGGCACAAGATTTTTAACATTTAGTCTCCTTTATCCCATGCAGTAAAGCTTCTGCTTATAAAGACAGTACTTGAGTAACTTATTTTAATAAGTTTAAGTTATTAAAACAATAACTGGGATTATTGTTTTAATTTGTACTTGACTTCTTTTTATTGTTAACTGTAGTTTTTTATATTGTTTGTAAGCTGCCCTGAATCCTTCGGGATTGGGCAACAAAGTTGAATGAATGAACGAACAAACAAACAAACAACTTACTCTGCAGAGTATTTGCAATATTTTTGTTGCATTGGCAATTCTCTGATAGTCCCTGTCGGATTTTTGGCAATATTTTTTGGGAATAGTTTGCCATTGCATGCTTCTTAGGTGATCATAAACCAAGCTGGTACTCTTTGAAAATGAATAGGCTGTTATAAACATTCTATGAATCGTCTCACCTTTAAAAATTATGTTAAGAAAAATATAAATTCATCATATGGCATAGAAACCTGGAATGTAATGTTGAAAACTGAGCCTGGATCATTGGACCTCCTTTTTCTCCTGCAATGTAAAAACATCATTATGACAGGGAGGAAATTTCTCAGGTACCTTATGTAAAACAATACTGCCAGAAAGCCATTCAGGCTATAGTTGCTCTATAGGATAAATTGGGTGTTAGTTGCTGACAGGGAAAAGATTAACTTAAAATGTCTGAAAGAAAGTTGCTTTAAGTCTAGGATTTTTTTAAAAGGCTATTTCCCATATGTTAAGTAAGTATTTCTTTGGATAGGGATGATAAATTCTTTTCTCTTGGGTTTTTATTCAAATTACCAAAGCTGTTCTTTGCCATGCAAAATTCTGAATTATATTTATTTAAACAAAAAATATGGCAAACCAGTTTCATTGCTAGTGTTAAATTGATGTTTCCAATAGGCCCATTCTATTTCTTGGATTATGTGTGAAGGTCTTGGCATGGTCCTCGCAAGGCATTAGCAGCCCAGATTCGAATCCCAGGAGAGTATGGCTGACTGAATAAAGCTAAAAAGTTTGAAATACTGTAGATCTATATCAGTCTCTCTTTATTTCTTTATCAATGTACACATTCAACTTTGTACAGAACACAGTATTCAATGAGAATATTTCGTTCATTCATACATACACAGAGAGAGAGAGGGAGAGAGAGAGCAAAACAGGTCCATACCAAAGTGAGGACAGTAGTACAGTGGTACCTCATGATACGAACATAATTGGTTCCAGGAGGAGGTTCGTAAGGTGAAAAGTTCGTAAGACGAAACAATGTTTCCCATAGGAATCAATGTAAAAGCAAATAATGAGTGCAAATCCTTCAGGAAAATCCCAAACTTTAGAAGGGAGGCAAACAGAGGGCAGGGAGGAGCAGCTAAAGGGGGCGGGTGGAAGAAGCAAGGCTAGGCTAAACAGTGAGTGGGAAGGAAGAAAGGCAAGGGGGGCGCCCCTCCCGTTTCTTTCTTCAAAAGACACCCTTTGCTGTTCTCTGCAAAGTCTTTCCTCCTCCAAGCCACCCCTCCCTTTTCTTTCTTCAAAAGACACCCTTTCAGTGCCTGCAAGCACTCTGTTCTACTTTTGTTAATGCAAAGTCTTCCCCCCTCCAAGCCGTCCCTCCCTTTTCTTTCTTCAAAAAAGGGGGGGGGGAAGAAACCCTTTCAACCCAGCAGCAGCGGCTTGGGTTCGTAAGGTGAAAATAGTTCAGAAGAAGAGGCAAAAAAATCTTAAACACCGGGTTCGTATCTTTAAAAGTTCATTAGAAGAGGTGTTCGTAAGTTGAGATACCACTGTATTTCATCATATTTGCAATCCTCAGCAGAAATGCAACATATTGCAAAAAAGGCAAGAGCAAATCATGGTATTGACGCAATAAAAAAAGAATCTTGACTTGACTTGGAAGAGTATTTATAATTAGAATGCTGAAGTAGTTAGTAATTAAATATTAACTAATGCTCTGTTCAGGCATTGTGTTGACATGAGCCTCTGCAGGACATCCACAAACATAGTACTGATGTCTACAGGGAGAATGCGTTTATGTATAAAATCACACATAAATTAGCATCACATAAGCAACAGCATAGAACAGAGCTTTTGTTTACATGGAAGTCGATATATGTGCCGTTATATGTATGAAACTTTGCTCCTTCAGTTTTTAGCAATATGTTTCTGCATATCCTAAAGTAGTTTAAAGTTTTTACAAAAATGTCTGAAGAGGATTTTAGGTAATATTTATATTTGACCTAAGTAAAAGCTATTTCTCTAGAGATTTTATATTTGCCTTTTTGACCTAGCAATGACATTCGAAATACAGTATCTGGAGCAAGTAAAGCAATGGAAAAAAACACTACAAAGACAGAGTTTGGAAAACATTCTGGACAGAGAGTAACAAAGATAAGAGCTTGCAAGCTGTAAGAGCTGGGAACATCGTTAGCACCTGGTTAGAGCTGGAAAGAAACTTATTCAGAGCAAGTTAGAGCAATGAAAAAATCCTGCAAAGACTTAGGGCTTGGAAAACATTCTTCACAGAGAGAAAGAGCCTGCAAGATAAGAGCTGGGAAGATTGTTAGCAGCTTGTTAGGGCTGGGGGAGGGGTATGGTATGTTTGTATGTATGGATGCTTGGTTTTACAATAAGGGTTTTTAGTTGTTTTAGTATTGGATTTACATGCTGCTTTTTGCTACTGTTGTTAGCCGCCCTGAGTCTACGGAGAGGGGCGGCATACAAATCCATTAAATAAAATAAATAAATAAATAAATAAATTAAATAAGACACACTCTAATTATCAGCCTCTTTGGGAAGAAAAAAGGTGCATCTTGTACACCGAAAAATACGGTAAGTAACTATACAAAGAGAGCAGCTGCATACCGTACATATTGTTCAGATATTGTTCAGATATAAACATGGTAGCCATATTAATGGGAATTTGTTAACTTTTATCAGAAAATATTAATTTGATTATTAGATTACTAGCAGAAGGTTTACTGGAAAACTTGTCTGAAACAAAAAAGGGAAAAAAGGAAGATTCTACTTTTTTATATTTGCCTTGTATTTTAAAAAAACGGTATATATTATCATTCAACTGCTGCCTTACTATGTTTTTTATCTTGCTCTTATCTTCTCTACCGCACTTAGATGCCTGACGTGCTTTATAAATAGTAAGCTTTATGATAATTACAACAATTTTGCCATTATTCTTCATGTCAAAAAGCACTGAGGAAATTCTTTGCTTTACTGGCTAAGATACAAGGCTGTGGTTTAGGTATAACTAACATTGTTAAATGATCCCAAAATCAAAATACAGATATTGGCATCATAAATATTTGCAGAGAAAATACCAAGAGATTTGTCAAAAGGTATCTTATATGTTCGCACTGATTTTGCTTTAAGAAGCTTGGTCTGGCAGCCATGGTTGAAACCCTCACATTAGAAGGAAATTCTCAGTCATGTTGTCCCAAAGGTGCTTATTTTTCAAAAAGTAACTGGACTTTCTTTGTATTTCCTTGAAGACATTTTGCTTCTCATCCCAGAAGTTTCTTCACTTCTGACTGAAGTGTTAGTGTCAGAATGGAAGAAGGTTCTTGAGTGAAAAAATGAAAGGTCTGCATATAAAAATAGAGAAAATCCGGTTACCTTATGAAAACAAAAGCATCTTTGGGACCTCATATTAGAATGGGTAGCCCATATTGTACACAACCAGTGACACTGTTTGGGCTATTCTGTACTCTCCAGTGTCCAATAGGATGCCAGGATGAGTTATGCCCTTTTCCCTGGCCTCTACCTGCTTCCAAATATAGTGGTACGAACTCCTCATCTTACGAACAACCCGAGATACGAACCCGGGGTTCAGAAATTTTTTGCCTCTTCTTACGAACTTGTTTCTTCTTACGAACCTGCCGCCGCTGCCGGCAAGAAGCCCCACCGCCTGGCTGTCGCTTTTTGAAACAGCCGGGGGGCTTCCCAGCGTCCTCCTGAACCCGAACGCCAAACCCGAACTTCCGTGTTCAGCATTCGGGAGGCCGCCGAGAAGCCCCCCGGCTGTTTTAAAAGATGACAGCCTGGTGGCGGGGCTTCCCAGCGGCCTCCCGAATGCCAAACCGGAAGTTCGGCAAAGGTTCGGGTTCGGGAGGCTGCTGGGAAGCCCCGCCGCCCGGCTGTCACCTTTTAAAACATCCGGGGGGGCTTCCCAGCAGCCTCCTGAACCCGAACGCGAAACCCGAACCTCTGGGTTTGGCGTTCGGGAGGCCACTGAGAAGCCCCCCGGCTGTTTTAAAAGGTGACAGCCGGGCGGTGGCGGTTTTTTGCGGGGGTTTTTTGTTGCACGGATTAATTGACTTTACATTGCTTCCTATGGGAAACAATGTTTCATCTTACAAACTTTTCGTCTTACGAACCTCCCCCGGGAACCAATTAGGTTCGTAAGATGAGGTATTACTGTATATAAGCATCCTCATTACCAATGGATGGAGTATCCCTACTACCTGGATAAGATCTGTAAACAAAAAAAAGATATTGTGGTGTATACACCTTTTATTTAATTCTTGTAAAACTCAACATTTTACTTCACAGAAAATGTAGGATATTTATGAAATAAAAAACAAATCTAAATTTAGTTCTAAATTACTGTATTAGAACTCTGATTCATCTAATTAACTGAATCTTAATTAGAATAAAACACCCTTAAGACAAAGCATTTCAATTCTCATTGTTTAGGGCTCTTCCAGACAATGGCCTTAAGCTATTTTTCCAGTTGTTTGGAAAAATGGTGTATGAAAATGAAGATATGTCAAGAAATTGTTGTCCAAATTTAAATGATACTGTTACTCTGACAATAACACTAGTTAAATGTTCTGTCCAGATAACGCTTATAATGGCTTTTGATTGAATCACTTTGTTTCCTGTTTTGTTGTTCTATAACATGAGCTGAAAAAAGAAAGTAGCAGAAGTCTTATCAATTTACCTGGTTGAAAAAGAAGAAAAGAAAAGGCTCCACCTTCTGAACAGAAGAAAAAGAAAGGGAAGGGGAAGGAGGAGAAAGAGAAAGAGGAGGAGATGCATAGCCTTTCACTAATCCACTTGGAGTCTCATCACAGAGTGGCATATAATCTGGATCAGGGGTCTACAACCTTGGCAACTTTAAGACTTGTGGACTTCAATTCTCAGAATTTTTCAGCCAGAGTTGAAGTCCAAAAGTCTTAAAGTTGCCAAGGTTGGAGACCCCTGTTGCAGCAGAGGTGGAGTAACGACACGGACACAAAGAGCTGGATTTAAAACGGGTCATTTTTATTAATTAAATTTGCATAATTTATTCATTAAATTAGCATAAATTAAAAAAACCTAACAAGGACCCACGGGGTCAAACAATTGCTTCCGAGGTGAAAAATGACATCAGAAAAATTTCCGGGGCAACTTATGGGTGTAGCTCCATGCTGATCCAGGTGAAGGGCCCCGCCCTCACCTGGATCTCTGCCATGCACCTGCATGTGGGAGGTCTTGCCATCTAAACCCCTACAAGGGGATAGAAATGGGCGGGAGCAAAAGACGGGTTCCCCCCAATGGTCAGATCGAGCTAAAGGCACCATGACCTTTGGAGAGAACCTGTCAATCATCCCCAAAGATGCCCAACGGAGAACACGCAGTTGCTAAACACCACCCAGTTTTCTGCCCCTAACCTGCCTACCCAAATGACCAAAGGTAAGCCAATTAGCCTAAACAGGGGGCGAAGCACCCCCTAACCGCCTATCCATCACCACAGTGTGGAATAGGCAAAAAAACGGTCGCAGAAAATACCAAGACCACCAAAAATTCCTATTCAGCCCCCCTAAGGGCGACCCACAGTGGCACACTGGAAGATAGGGAGGGCAGGTGGGTGTTCGCTGCTCGTCGTCGTTGGGGCGAAAAGGAGGCCCAAAGCCTGTGCAGCCCCTTTTATAGGGCTGGCAGGCTCAGCCCCTGACAACATCATCGGCAATGGCCAATGGAACCCAAAATGGCCAGGATCTCGCGAGATCCCGGCCTCCAAGATGGCGGCTGCACCGAGGGCCGTGTCTCCCTGGCCCTGCAGCAAATCCGGGCCAGGGAGTCAGTCACCGGCCAGGCAATCTAGAAAGCCAAAATGAAATTATTGTAAAAGACAATGACCAAAACTTAAAGGAAGGAGCTTTACTCACCACAGTGCATAGAAGCCAAATGAAACAAAGGAACTTCCATAGAACATAATAAACTGTAGTGGGCAGCCTTCACAGTACTGTTTGTGGTAGCAGCAGTCTGAAAACACTACTTCTCAGGCAAGAAAAAATTGCCATACATAATGGTTTAGGGCAAGTTAAAGCTCACATGTTTACGTGTATTCAAGAAATACTCAGTGGGTCATCTTAAAGCCATGGCAAGCAGAGCATGCAGATGGGTCCTCAGCTTCTCTCTTTTTATTTTTTATTTTTTTAAAAAAAGTAATCTCAGGGTACAGCAGAATCAACCAACTATTGTAGCATAGTTAAAAGATGCAGTTTTGATGAATTTTTTACCCAGAAAAGAAAAACAGAGCAAACTACACACACACACACACACACACACACACACAAAATGAAAGCAATATTGGAACAAACAAATGCTGGGTAGTAACTTCTTGTTGACTCTAAAGACTTACAGAATAATGGCTCATTGTATTTTGAAAGTCCTTCAGAAATGCCCTGTGCTTAGCTATAATGCCCATTAGTGGGTGGAAATTGCTTCAAATTTAAAATACACTTATGAAAAACTACACTACTAATACTGGATAAATAATATGTGTTTTAGAGTCCCTTATGAATGCCTACTCACATATTTAGGTTGGCATGAACCCAGAGGAAAAACAGTTGCACACAATACTCCCTCTATCACAGTCTACTATAAGGTCAATCCAGGAAACCATTTAAACATTTAAAAAAAAATATACTTTCTCCACAGACTGTTGAGAACCGTTATGAGTTCCCAAGTAAATAATCAGTGTCCTAAACTCCATAACTGTGTATTAAGTTGATCTATAGTTGTTACACAGTGGGCAATAAATAATAGCTGTTACAACAGTAATATCGTCATAAGATTTTGCCACTTATTTTATGGAAAGATGTTGCCATTTTTAAACACATATTTATTTAATAATAAAAAATTGATTTCTCATTAGGAGATAACAAACTCATAAGCAATTTGGTATTTTTAAAGACTTACTTTAAAAGTATTACTTTTAAAGACTTACTTTTTCTCTTATTTTCACTTTCACACATAAACATACAGGTATTATAATAATATGTATGAATCAGTATAACCAGAGAAATGACCTGGAAAAAGGAGAATGTTTGATATTATAATATATGTGGTTGATGTTGGTATTATGATATTATGATTTATCACTAATTTTAAACTGTTAATTAGAGGTTTTATCTATTTGAACTTTCAAGCAAATCAGATTAATTGTTGTAGACTCATTCTTTTGAGAGTATTGAATCATTTTTATTCTTGCTACTGAAGGCCTGAACTCTCAAAAAAGTCTGGAATATGAAATAAGAATGAGTTTTTGCTCTAGGCATGTGACACTAGGTAACTATCAGCCATCTCTGCCTTGCAGGAAATAGGTGAAAAGTTACATGTGATACTAATATTTATAATATATTAGTATATTTATAGTATATTAGTACACCACTGAGATATAGCACAAATTACATCATTATTTATAATAAAATACAATGTAATGGTAACACACTACCATTTTCTCTTTTCTGCTGATGCTTTGGCAAGGTACCAGATGCCAGAACTACCAAAATCCTACTTCATAAGCTTTTATTTGAAGGACTGTCAAAATATCATCCTTGATTGAAGACATCTTCATTTCAGAAACAGAAATAGAAATGAAAGCCCCAGAGCCTCTCAAATATTGCCTATGCATTTCAAGGATGGGGAGTGATAGGATCATCAGTGCTTGATAAATACAGAGTAATTTCAGTTTAGATTAAATCCCAATTAAATCTAATTTAACTTTTGTTCTGGCTACACCAACTTTCTTCTTTTTTTTTTTGAAAAAAAGTTTATTAAATATTTACATTAAAATCACACAACTACAATACATATAATACAACACAACGTACACAAAAATTTAAATAGAGAGAAGAAAAAGAGTGGGAAAAAAAGAAATAAGTGTAAAAGAAATTAAGAAAGAAAAAATAAAGCACTCTGCTTTATCAATTACATTTTGATATCGTTATTTACATTTGAACTACTCTAGGAGTAGTAGATTTGGTGTGCAGCTTAAGTCTAGTCCTTTTATTACCTCGTTATACATCAGTTACATATATACATTTCCAATTCTTCATAACAATTTATCATTCATATATCTATCCTTCAATGGTATAATGGTGCTGTGGTATCTTAATATGTATAAATAATGTTTAAATTTATTACTTTTGAATTTGGTATTGAGGTTCCTAATTTTAATTTAAATAAGTTAAAATTTTGTTCTAATTTATTATTATTTTTTTGGCAACCCAGATATACCACCTGTCCCAGCTATTATGGAAGTCTTTCATGTCCTTGTCTTGTAACTCATAGGTCAGCTTTGTCATTTCGACCACCTGGTAAATTTTATTTATCGCACTATAGATTGTGGGTGGGAGCTCCTCCTTCCATGATTGGGCATACATGATTCTAGCCGCTGTTGTGATGTGTAGTATTAGATGTCTATCATGTTTTGAGAAGTGTTGTCTGAATATTCCTAATAAAAAGAGTTCTGGTCTTATTTTTATTTCCTTTTTTATAATTTCTTCAATCATATTTTGGATTTTCCCCCAGAATTGTTTGACTACTGGGCATGTCCACCACATATGATAGTAAGTGCCTGGTTTTTCCCGGCACTTCCAACAGATGGGGGAGAGTTTTGGGTACATTTTAGACAGACGGGCTGGGGGAAGGTGCCATCTGTAGAACATCTTATATATGTTCTCCTTGTATGGGATTGAAAGTGTTATTTTATAGTTATTTGCCCAAATTTTTCCCCATTCTGGTAAATTTATCGTATACCCGAAATTTTGCCCACAGGCTATCATGTTACCTTTAACTTCCTCCTCGGCAAGTTCTTGGTAAAGCAAATATTTGTATAGTTTAGAAATTTGTTTATCATCTGTGCCCAGTAGAATTTTATCAAATATGCCAATTTTTTGGAATCCTTGTTCTGGCTACACCAACTTTCAAAGCATGACATTCCACCCTCCCAAAAGTTATACTCACTTGCTTTGTATTAAGGATGGTCCAGGTCAAAGTCTTTTTAAAGAAAATCATAATACAGAATTTTGAAAATGCCAACCAATATTTTAACACATAAGCAACATAATTTTCCCTGCAATATTAAGATATACAGTATTATATTTCTATTATTTTCCTATGCACAACAACATACCACTGCTCCATGAGTTCAATGTGGGTCATATGGGGGATCACTTCATTTTATTTTCACAACACCAATCTTGCACTAGCATGCCTCCCATTCCCTGTCTTATTGTCTCTCCTATATCTCCTATATCGTATCTATTATCCCTATATCTTTTCTTCTATTCTTTTACTGATATATTTTATTCCTATATTTTCACTTCTATTCTTTCTCTAATATATTTACTCTAGTATATTCTCTATAACCTTCATTGTGTATTATTGTGCATTGGACTAACTAACTAACTAACCAAACAAACAAACAAACAAACAAACAAACAAACAAACAAATAAATAAATAAATGAAATTGTTTATGCAGGAGTGACTGGTATATGGTCACACAGCAATCTGCTATAACTGATGATGGATTTGATCCTGTATCTCCCTGATTTTATACTAATAACTTAGCTGCTACATTAGATTGGGTTTCCTATTTAAATACTTGTAATTGATTGGTATCTATATCCCCAAATTAGTATATATTGTCTTTTTTAAAAATTTCACAAAAGGGTTTTCTTCAAACTTTTTTAAAAGAAAGGTTTTGGACAAACTGGAGTAAATTCAGAGCAGGACAGATAAGGTTAATAAAGAACTAGAAAAGAAGCCCAGTGAAAACAGATTGAAAGGTCTGTCACATGCTGCAAATGACAAGATTGTACCCATCTTTCATTCCATCTAGTGTCCATCAGCATTTTTGGACAACACAGGCTAATTTAGAAAATGTGAAACAAGTTGAGCAAAGAGCGAAGGAAAAATGCTGCATCTTCTACCTAAGATCTTCAAATAATTCCACAGATGATTTGTGGCCAATGATTACTCAGATGCTTGGGGCACTTGACAAGTTGGCTATGATATGGTTGCATGAAATATAGCAGCTTTACTTCACTTTTAAGCTTTACTTTATATACAAATAAAAGCATCACATATCCACATACACTTCCTCATAGTCCTTGGACTATAAAGTGTGTTTTCTTTTTCTATTACTTTTCTGAGTGTTTAGTTTGATAATTTCTTCCAAATATCTTATGAAAACTATGCATATAAATGTGTTGTTGCAGAAGATAGAAAGCTTTTAAAAGAAAAAAAGCTATGCTCTATAGAATAAAAGTATCAATTTTACCCAAAGCTGAAAACTGTGAGTCCTGATATTCCAGTTCCAATGCACCAGTTTACTGCCCCAATTAATTGTATCTGTTCATATGCTCTTTTAATGCTATACACCTATGTTTCTTAGAGATTTCACAAAGTCACTGATGTGGATTAGTGTTTCATTAACAGCATACACTTTAATAACTCTCTGTCATATAATCATGGTGGTAAAAGGAGAACAAACGGGCGGATTTACTTTCCAAAGCACACTGAAAGAATGGAGCAATGATTCTAATCTACAATTACTTATTTAGTTTTCTTCCTTCCTTATCTCAAAGAGTTAGTGTCAGATCAGACATTGATGACCCTGGTAATGGTTTATTCATCTGGGAATAGCAAGTTTCAGATTCAGTATTGAAAGGAACATTCTTGAAAATTGAAGGACCACAGGAAACCATTCATATTACTTTCTAGATCTGAGAAGACAATGCATAATCCTCATGACTTTTCTAAGGCACACATTGTACAAATAAACATTTGAACCAGCACATAAAGTGAGCCCAAGTTATTCTATCTACTTTCATCCTCATAAACCTTAAAGAGGCAGAAAATTCTTTACTGAAATTTATGGCAGCCAAATGGCAGAATTTGCATCAATTAAAACTTAATAGAATGCCCGGCCAGTGCTTCACTCCCTGGCCCGGATTTGCTGCAGGGCCAGGGAGACACGGCCCTTCGGCGTAGCCGCCATCTTGGGGCTGAGATCTCACGAGATTTCACGAGATCTCGGCCATTTTTAGAAGCATCTGCCATAGCCGATGACGTCATTGGGGGTGGAGCTTGCCAGCCCTATAAAAATGGCTGTGCAGGCTTTGGGCCTCCTTTTCGTCCCGACGACGACAGAGCGAACACCCACCCGCCCTCCCTATCTTTCAGTGTGCCACTGTGGGTCACCCTTAGGGGGGCCGAATAGGAATTTTTGGTGGTCTCAGTATTTTTTGCGACCGTTTTTTCGCCTATTCCACACTGCAGTGATGGATATGCGGTTAGGGGGTGCTTCACCCCCTGTTTAGGCTAATTGGCTTACCTCCGGTCATTTGGGTAGGCAGGTTAGGGGCGGAAAACTGGGTGGTGTTTAGCAACTGCGTATTCTCCATTGGGCATCTTTGGGGATGATTGACAGGTTCTCTCCAAAAGGCTCATGGTGCTAACGGCCTGAGCAATTGGGGGGAACCTGTCTTTGGGTCCCGCCCATTTCTTTCCCCTTGTAGGGGTTAGACGGTGAGACCTCCCACATGCAGGTGCATGGCAGAGATCCAGGTGAGGGCAGGGCCCTTCACCTGGATCAGCATGGAGCTACGCCCATAAGTTGCCCCGGAAGTTTTTCTGACGTCATTTTCCGCCCCGGAAGCAATTGTTTGACCCTGCGGGTCCTTGTTAGGGTTATAGTTAAATTTATGCTAATTTAATGAATAAATTATGCAAATGTAATTAATAAAAATGACCCATTTTAAATCCAGCTCTTTGTGTCCGTGTCGTTACTCCACCTCTGCTGCAATCTTAGCCTTCTGTAACTGGATTCAACATTCCATGACATCGAAGTAGTAATAGTTAAAACTCTTGTAAACTTTAGGTGAATTATAGCTATATCTACATTTTGCCTCTTGAGTTGTATCTGCATGTGAGAACTCTTATACTTTTATTTATTGTATTTATTTAGTTTCTCAAACATGTATGAGAAATGAAACAGGTGTGGGACATGGAAATGAACACATGAAATGAATACAAATAAATGGGACAGTAGGACAGGGATGGTAGGCACATCGGTGTGCTTATGCAAGCCCCCTTACAGACCTCTTATAAGTGATGTGAGGTCCACAGTTAAAGCTATGGGACAGGGGTGAAATTCAGCAGGTTCTATAGAACCAATGGTGATAATTACGCGCAGTTTGGAGAACCTGTAAATTGCACCATTGACTGGCTCCTCCACTTCCCACCCCTCCACTCCCATTCACTCTTTCTCTCCTCCTTCTTGGGCTCATACACACAGAGCAAACATGAGAATGAGGCAAGAAGCAGTCAGGTTGTGCTAGAAGACTTAGCCGAACATGTCTGCCAATTCTGTGGGTATGGCTTGGTAGGATAGTGCTGCCCCACCTTGCTGTGAGTGACATCAAGTTGGCCATGCCCACTCAGTCACATCACCCCTCACCAAGCCATGTCCACCAAGCCATGCCCCCAGAACTGGTAGGAGAAAAAGTTGAATGTCATCCCTGGGGGTTTGAGGGAGTCATAAGGGAATCAGGTAGAACATTCCAGGCATTGATCATGCTATTGCTGAAATCATACTTTCTGCTATCATGTTTGGAGTGGTTTACCTTGAGTTTGTATCTTTGTTTGCTCATGTCTTATTTGGTTGAAGCTGAAGTAGTCATTGACAGAAATGACATTGTAGCAGACAATTTTGTGTACTATGCTTAGGTAAGACCTTAGGTGGTAAAGTTCAAAGTTGTCCAATGCCAAAATTTCAAGCCTGGTGGCATAAGGTCTTACATTGTGAGCAAAAGAGTGGAATACTGTTCTCATGAATTACCTGCTCAATTGTATTAATGTCTGATATACAGTGTTGATTTCAGGCAGATGAGCTGTATTTGAGGATTGGTCTGTCAAAGGTTTTGTATGCCCTAGTTAGCAGTATAGTGTTACCAGAGAAAAAGCTTTGCAAAATTAGATTAACAACTTTTAATGCCTTTTGAAGAAAGCATTTTACATTTCATTGCTCTTACAGCGAACTCTGGGGCTTAGATTGTTTGAGATGAGTACTCCTAGGTCCTTGACAGAGTGAGAATCATCTATGAGGTTGTAATTGTTCTTCCACGTTTTCTTACTTGTAACGGTCGCATGCACGGTAACGAAAAATATGAAAAAAAACCCCCAAAAAACCAAAGCTGAAAAAAATATGACAATCATATGCACAGTACCAGAACTCAGCTTCTGTGCATGCTCAGAAGGAATTTTTAAAAAATTAAAAACAATTTTTAAAAATGGCAGAGCCCACAGGTCAGCAATAACCAATCCGGTTTATTGACATCATTGTGACATCATTAGAGTAAGGTAACCAGATTTCATAAAGCGGGACACCATTGGCTGGAGGAGGACAGAATGGGGGTGGGACAGATGATCTATGCTCCCAGATGCCCCACCTCAGGGAACGAGGGAGGGTGCATACGCATTTATTTATTAATTTTATTTATTTATTAGATTTGTATGCCGCCCCTCTCCGTAGACTTGGGGCAGCTTCCAACACAATAAAAACAGTTCCTGACAAATCTAATAATTTACAATTTAAAATTTAAAATAGTTAAAAAAAACCCATTTTTAAGCAGACATACCTACAAACATACCATACATAAATTATATAGGCCCGGGGGAGATATCTCAGTTCCCCCATGGCTGACGACAAAGGTGGGTTTTAAGGAGTTTGCGAAAGGCAAGGAGGGTAGGGGCAGTTCTAATCTCTGGGGGGAGCTGGTTCCAGAGAGTTGGGGCCGCCACAGAGAAGGCTCTTCCCCTGGGGTCCGCCAACTGACATTGTTTAGTTGACGGGACCCGGAGAAGGCCCACTCTGTGGGACCTAATCGGTCACTGGGATGCGTGCAGCAGAAGGCGGTCTCGGAGATATTCTGGTCCGATGCCATGAAGGGCTTTATAGGTCATAACCAACACTTTGAATTGTGACCGGAAATTGATGGGCAACCAATGCAGACTGCGGAGTGTTGGTGTAACATGCAGGGGCACCACCCGAAGATGGTGGGAGATAGGAGACCCCATGTTCCCCAAGCCCTGGGATGCCCCCCAAAGCCCCACGGTGCCCCTTCGCCCCAGGTCTAGGCTCTCCCTCTCTCAGTGTGGTGCCCACAGAGCCACAATATCCCACGACACTCCACAGCCACCCGCAACCCTCCCTTCCTCCCAACACCAGAGAGGTGTGCACCCAGCCTCCCCTCCCCCTCCCCTCCCCCTCCCTCCCCCCTCACTGTCAGGCACCCAAAAAGCACCAAAGCCCTGGGCCACGCCCCCATCCTCCTCCCTCCCCCCTACCCATCCAAATAAAATGGCTTCAGCCTGACAAGGGGCCTCCCCTCAGGAGAAAACCATATCCAACAGAAGAGAGAGGAAAAATTAACATAGGGGTTTAATACAGCATCACAAATTACCGCTTTCCTCCCATGGGGACCCTTTGGCTTATTTATCTACTTATCATGGAATTGCTTCACTGTCAGCTTTCACATTCCAATTTTTTACCCAGGTAGCTTCAGACAAAGGGTATCCTTTCCAATGTATTAAATATTGTAAATGATTCCTATACATTCTGGAGTCTAAAATCTTTACTTTATAATGACTCTCCCCTTTTATGACTATTGGGGGGCATGGTTGGGTCTGTGGCCTTAAATTAGGCCCAATAATTGGTTTTAATAAGGTACAACAAAAGGCTGGGTGAATCTATCCCAATATTCTTGGTAATTCAAAATGAACTGTGACTGGGTTAAAAATCTTAACTATTGGGAAAGGACCAAAAAAATTCTGGCCCTAGATTCTTGCTAGGCATTCTCTGCCTGATATATTTGGTAGACAAGAAAACTTTATAGCCACTCAGATGGGGACTAGAGCAATTGGTGCTTGTCAGCTTGTTTCTTGTAGACTTCTGCCGCTTCAGTTACTGCTTTCTTGGTATTCTCCCACCTCTTTGTCAGTGTCTCCATCCACTCCATTAGAGACATGGAATTGGGAGCTTCTATGGCTAGTTCAGGCATGGGAACAAATTCCATGCCAAATAGTAGAAGAAATTGAAAATTCATAACTTGGGATAATTACATTTCAATTTCCCATCTTTCTGACTAAATAAATAATACTTTTAAAGAGAACATAGACTTAAACAAAAGCTAAATCTGAGCTGATTACTCATTAGATGTTGGGTGAACCTATTATAACGAACCATTGCCAATGCAATTAAATGATTTATTTTGAAGCAGCCTTTGGTACTGAACCCATGAACTTAGGTGACTCATTTCTCAACAGCTTCACTCAATAATACTGCTGTGCAACATAATATTATAGTCTAAATTGATATAAGTTTGGTCTGGCATAGAGGGATGTAGTGGAATTCTATGCAAAATACATCAAGTATTGTCCACGGAGAGGGGCGGCATACAAATCCAATAAATAAATAAATAAAATAAATAAATCAAGCCTTTTCCATCTCTTGGAGCTTTTCTTTCAGTACAAACCTCATCCCCTTCCATCAACTGTATAAAACTTAGGTGTTCTCTCTGCTGAACATGACTTGGTATGATAAATACATCAAAACCTATAGGCAACATGTCCCTTCCAGCCTTAACATGTAATTGCATGGAATTTGGATGTGTGTGGATGTATAACTCAAATCCAATACTTTTTGTATGTTTATAATTCTTATTTTTGGTATGCAAGTCTGCAATTAGCTGAGTCTTCCTGCCCATATCTCACGTTAAAAAATTAATTATAATGTCATAATAAATATTAAAATTATCTTTCACTACCATTTTAAGTGGAATTCCAGCATAAGCAACTTGGGTTTTGTGTTGGCTCTCAGTAAAAACAGTTTTTATGAAAGGAAATGGAAATTGACAATAGTCATGAATGCAATGCTTGGGTTAAAAAAAAACTTCGGGAATTTAAGAAGCACTTAGTTGCTGCATTAGGCCATTTAGGATGTTTCAGCTTCTCAATTGACTGTAATTCCAGTCTGCTCAAGTGCCCTGTTAATGACCTTCCCTCTCACAGTGAGCTCAGGAATTCGATGTTTATACTTCTTTCTCTCTCTCTCTTTTACTATACTACAAACAGACTGAAAGACTGATTCTTTTCATTCTGTCTTACCATTGTAGAAAGGTGTAAACTGGTTCTATTGGCTGGGTGGGGGGAGAGGAAAGAAGACTAGGTTTCATTCCTTTTAAGTCCCCGACAAAAGAAAAAGCAAAATCAACAGATTCTAACAGAAAAGAATCATTTGAATGTTTGACATCCAGTCATTGTTCTCCCAAGTGGCAGTATTGCATGTACTTGAAGACAGTCATGCATTTCCCCATTTGTTCACATAATCTAGTCCATAAACAACACTCTGAGTAGAGTGACTGGCTATCATTCAGGTCTCATTAATACACACATACAGGTAATCATAGTTTCTTTATGAGTTGCATATTGCATTTTGCATATGAATGCAAGATTTACTCTTATAATAGTATCAAATGCATCTATCTCCTGATAGACCTACTGTTGCATAGGCAATAAATATATTATCAAACAAAGGCAAGCAGTGGAATTATTATGCACCTGGGAATCGAAAGAAGTGGCATTCTGAGTTCCTGTCAGTGGGTTAAAATGGTTTGAAAATTCTGTCTATTCACTTTCCAAAAATATACAAAAGAAGACAATGGTTTTCTTTTCTTGGTGTCCAAATATATGTAAACAGATCGATGAGTTCGTCAGCTGGGCTTTTGGGAAGAAAAGTGGGCTTGATGAGATTCAGAATCTAATTTTATTATTATAATTTATTATACTGTAATATACTATATAATGTATATGATTATATATGATATGATTTATAATAATAATTATTATAATTTATCTAATTTACATGGCTGCCAATGAAAATGATGCTGGGTAGCAATTCATTTAAAAAGTAAATAAATAAGACGATCATTTCTTAAAACCATTATATATTAATTATTAAAAAGAAATATAAATTATAAATGCAGAGTCAAACAGGAAAAGATAAAAATTGAATGAGAATGAACCTTCACAACTTCACCTGTCCCTTGGCCTGCTGGCATAAACAGACATTAAGGGACTTTTTGAAGGTCAGGAATGATGAGATGGGAACATTCCACAATATAGGAATCTAATCTAGATTGGTTTCATATTTTACTTTATAGGAATATAATTCCTATAATTCCACAATCATTTAGCCAGGCATGGCTTAAGATGGTTTCCAAAGTATAGTCATGTTATCTTAACAATAAACTTAGAGATAATCTTCTTTTGGGTGTGCTTCTTGTTTAGACTACTTCACACAGAACTATATGCCCCCAAATGGCATTCCAATTTGGTACCCAGGCTATACTGTACATGTCATTCCATCACTTGAATTAAAACTTAAAGGATGGCTGGAGAAAGGAACCACTGGAACATTTCCATGAGACTTTATTCTGCTGCCTCATGCAAGTCATGTGGTTTAGTGTTTTCCCCTCCCGGCAAAAATCAGGTCTTTTTTTTTCCTATTCAGTCAGTTCTTAGTGTCCACTTCAATCTTCTAGTTAGGCAACTGTTTTACTGAGGTTCAGTGTATATCAGCTAGAGATTTCACTGTTTATTTTGCTTCCTGGGAACAAAACAATCAGGGCTACTTGAGGCAAATTTGTTCAAGAGCTAAAAGTAATAAACATCTGGTGTGTGCCTGCAGTTCATCTTTCACATAAGGAAGTAGCATTTGCTGAGCAAATACAACTTTCACGGAGAAAGGGGACTTTTACACTCTGCAGGCTAAAACACACACACTCACCAATAACAACAAAACCTTAACATACAAGATCAGTTTGAAGCCACCTACTGTAGATTTCAGAATGACATTGAAATTAATATTTTAAAGCAGCTCTGTTACTTTAGAGAAAATTTGATTGAGAAATGATTAAGCAATATACACCTGAGCATCCTAATTTAGACATCCATATATCCTGTATTTGTTGTGTTAAATTTAAGAGAGAATTGAGTAGATCTAGACTCAACCAATTTAAGTACTTTTTTCAATGTAATCATTTAACTGAACATGTATAGAGAATGAATGGACAGAGAAATATTTCAGTGTCCAGAGACCGTGTGAACATTTTTCATGAGTGCAAAGGCAGCAAGATGAACTAACGGGCCCAGATTCTAGAGAATCTAGAATTTTCAATTTTTTTATTCGGCTTTAAGAATTTAAATCTTTTTTTTAAAAAAAATGATCGTTATTTTTATCTATGTCCCTGCTTCAATATGATGGAAATCTATGTTGCTAAATTTAGATAATTATGGGATTGGAAGGGCCACATAAAAGGAATTGAGGCCAATGTGCAGCCCAGAACATTTATCTGTCCATATTGATCTCAACTCTCTACAAATCTGAAAAGTCTCTACTGAAAAAGTTCTTGTGGGGGATGTATTTACACATAATCAGATAGACAGACAGACAGACAGACAGACAGACAGACAGACAGACAGACAGACAGACAGACTGACAGACAGACAGACAGACAGACAGATCTCTCTCTCTCTCTCTCTCTCTCTCTCTCTCTCTCTGTGTTGCTTTAATGTTAGACCAGAAATATTAAAATATGAATTCTACTGCACAGTAAAAACCTTGAAAGCAATTGGTGATTTGCTTTAAAAATAAATTACATGATAAAACCTGTCCCCATTAAAGGAAATTTCAGTATTATCCAATTGAGTTTCCATAGAATGAGCTGAGTCAAACCACTAACTGAAAATATTTCAACTCTTAAGAATAATGCACGAATGCAATTAAATATGCAACCAGAAGCACTTATTTGTCTTTCATTTTTAATGAATTTACTATTTGTTGTATTTCTTCTATCTCCCTCTTTATTTCCTGCTTTACTACCTCTGACTTCTTTATATTCATTTCCAAATTCTAATATATTCAATAATTTGGTTTAGTATTTCCCAGGTGAGTTGGAGATAATATGTGCAAACATTTTGTTGCTATGAAAATAGCAATGCAACTTTTTAAAAAAAGTTTATAATGAGGCATTTTCTACCAGGAACCATATGAAAGGAAAACCAATGGGAGCTGAAATGTGTGTGACAAAATATAGTGCTTGCTCATGAGCTAGAGCTGCGCAAAATGGTGCAAGATAGGGCAGTTTTTTTAAAGCCAAGGACCCCAGATTCTTGGGGGAATTAAATTTGAGAAAGTTGAAAAGCTTTTCAGAGTGCAGAGATACTGTAGATAGATAGATAGATAGATAGATAGATAGATAGATAGGTAGGTAGGTAGGTAGGTAGGTAGGTAGGTAGGTAGGTAGGTAGCAGTGGTGGACTCCTACAGGTATTGTCAGGTACGCAGTACCAGTAGCAAAATTTTGGTCAAGTACACAGTACCGGTAGTAAACCTTTGTGTGTTTTTTTCTCTTTTTTTCCCTTCTGGGTTCTGGGTATGTTTTTCCTATCACAGTAAATGAGGTTGAATGTGTATAATTTTAGAAGAGCTGTACATGCGTGTTTGTACATACACTTTACATAGTAGATAAGCAGGAGTGGGAGTTTGAAAATGGAGTTCCACCCGAGAACACCCAATTTGCACTGAAAAATGTTGAAATAAAATGCATAAGCCACACTCACAGTGTGGTAGTGAAAATTTTGGTAGCCTATCACTGGTAGGGAGGTAGGGAGGGAGAGATAGATAGATAGATAGATAGATAGATAGATAGATAGATAGATAGATAGATAGATAGATAGATAGATACTAGTTTCTCTAGAAGTCTCTCTTAATTTTCATTATCAGCAAAAATACATATACTATTACATACATACAGTAGTGGGTTCCTACCGATACGGCTAACTGAGTGCAGCTCTGTGGCTCTGGTGCACGAGCGCATGTTCGAGCAAAAGTTTGCTTCCTGCACCTGTGCAGGTAGCAAAATCTCACAAGGGAATACATGTGTGTGCATGTTTCAGTAAGGTTTTTTGCTCTCATGCATACCTTTATGCAAAAAACCTCTCCAAAACACGGGTGCACATGTGTCCCCATGTGAGATTTTGCTACCTGTACAGGTGCAGGAAGCAAAATTTCGCTCGAACATGCACTCGCATGCCAAAGCTGCAGAACTGTGCCCAATTAGCTGTACTGGTAGGAAACCACTACTACATACATACATACATACAAACATACATACAATTTATAGGCATATAAACAATATAAGAAATGTGATAGTAATATTACAGTTACTATCACATTCAAATGCTTTCATGTGGTTTGAGATTAACATTACTTTGGCTTATTACGTAGCTATTAGATCTATGATCCATAACTGACTCCAAATGAATGCTGAGCCAGTTTGAAAAGTTTAAGTTGTATAAATCCTTGATGTGTGTAACAGTTGTAAATACTTTAATAAATGAATTCATATCATTTGAAAGCATGTTAACATGAATGATGTTGGGTTAAGATAATCACATACAAACATTCTAATATCTTTAAGAACAGTGTAATACACAAAGTCATTTCAATTAATTGCTTATTAGCTGTGTTTCATCAGTTTCTCAAACATTAAATGAATCCCTCTGGTTTATCTTTAGATTTGTGAGAACATGGGAAAACCAAACCAAAGTGCAAGCCAACACTCCCTGACAGCTGTAAAAATAATGTGATAGTGTCTTTTTATGTTTTGTTTTGTTTTGGTTTTTTTACAGAATAGAAACTGTTATTGTTTTGTAAACACCTCAGTGCTCAAACAAATGGCATCCACAGAGAGAGGAGGAAACTTATTTTGAAAATAGACATGTGCTTAATCAGAGGAGAAAAAAGTGAGACTTGTGACCTTACCACGGCTTTAAAATTACATGGGATCTGGAGGCTTTCCATTGAAAATCAGTATTGAGGAGAAGTGCATTGAGCTTGGGAATGGAAACAAAGAATTCATCAAAACACTCAACCTCCCCAACCCCCTGAAAAGGGACAGTGGAGAGGAAGTAATCATTTTAGTGACGGCAAAATTTATCTCCAGTTTTGACAGTTGTAGCTTTTGAGATATGCTGAAGAATGTGGCCATTTACTAGTCAGTCCTAAATCCAATTGTGAATCTTGGATCAACCACCAAATTTCATTCTCCTGACCATTGTTCCTCAGTTAAGGTTGCTGTTTTCTGCAGGTTATCAAAATACAAGCCTGATTTTATTTTATATAGATAGAATAGAATAGAATTCTTTATTGGCCAAGTGTGACACAAGGAATTTGTCATTGGTGCAAATTTGTCATTGGTGCAAATTTGTCAGCGTACAAATTTGGTCATTGGTGCAAATTTGTCAGCGTACAAATTTGACACAAGGAATTTGTCATTGGTGCAAATTTGTCATTGGTGCAAATTTGTCAGCGTACAAAAAAGAAAAGATACATTTGTCAATAGATACATTTATACATTGTGAAAGTAGATTTTTACTACTCACTGAAACAGAGATTAACTATTAATACTGACATAGGTGGAATATCAATGCCAACTCTAAGATTTTCATTAATAAATCTTATAGCAGATTGAGGAAATATGCCATCAATTTATACATCACTTGCGATAGATGGCTGACATATTAAATGTAGAGTATTTAAATGTTTAATGTCAATGTTTATTTATCTATTTATTTATTCTCTCATGTATAAATATACAGACAGATATGCAAATTTAAAGTTTTAAACTTCAAAGGCTTAGAAATCCTCCATTGGTATAAAATGGATTCTAATATTTTTTTTTAAATACTCCATACCTTTCTATTTATATAGATACTCTTAATATTGTGCTTTTTGGTATAAACACCTGTAACCTATGTCACTTTTCATGCAATTTCCCCACATGTACTACCACTTTAATGCAACTTCAGTAAACACATGGTGATACAATACAGCACTTCCCCAAAATATCCTGACTTCTATGTTCCTGGCTGAAAGCAATGGATGCCAGCAAATTCTTCATTGGTGCCATCTGTGTCTTGGGCAAATATTGTCAGAGAAATATATGACAGATTTCTTTTTCACCTTTATCTGGGAGACACTTTGTGAAGATGTTTGACTAAAGCAAGAGAAAGACTGCAGATATTTTCTTCAGTACAGATTCCATAGTCTGCAAAAGTTGCTTCCATCTTGCCTACTTTTATTTATTTATTTATTTATTTATTTATTGGATTTGTATGCTGCCCCTCTCCGTAGACTCGGGGCGGCCAACAACAATGATAAAAAACAGCATGTAGATCCAATACTAAAACAACTAAAAAAAACCCTTATTTTAAAACTAATCATACCTACAAACAAACATACCATGCATAAATTGTAAAGGCCTAGGGGGAAAAAGTATCTCAGTTCCCCCATGCCTGATGGCAGAGGTGGGTTTTAAGAAGCTTACGAAAGGCAAGGAGGGTGGGGCAATTCTAATCTACGGGGGAAGTTGGTTCCAGAGGGCTGGGGCCACCACAGAGAAGGCTCTTCCCCTGGGCCCCACCAAACAACATTGTTTAGTTGACGGGACCCGGAGAAGGCCCACTCTGTGGGACCTAACTGGTCGCTGGGATTCGTGCAGCAGAAGGCGGTCCCTGAGATAATCTGGTCCGGTGCCATGAAGGGCTTTATAGGTCATAACCAACACTTTAAACATAGAGCATAAAATAATAGAGTTAGAAGGGACCTCAGAGTTCTTTTTGCCCAATTCCCTGCTTGGAGACTCTATAACAGTGATGGCAAACTATTTTTCCCTCGGGTGCCAAAAGCATGTATGCATACACTATCGTGCTTGTGCGAGTGCCCACACCCATAATTCAGTGCCTGGGGAGGGCGAAAATTGTGTCCCCTGCCCTCCCAGAGGCCCTATGGAGGCCAGAAACAGCCCATTTCCCAACTTCTGGTGGGCCCAGTATGCCCGTTTTTCACTCTCCTCAGGCTCTAGAGGCTTCCCTGGAGCCTCGGGAGGACAAAAACATCCTCCCACATCTCCTCAGAGGCCCTCTGAAAGCCAAAAATGCTTCTCCCAGAGCCTCTGTATGAGCCAAAAATCAATTGGCCAGTGCGCACATGAGTGCTGGAACTGAGCTAGGGCAATGGCATGCGTGCCGGCAGATATGGCTCCATGTGCCACAGGTTCACCATCACCGCTCTATAACATTTCAGACAAGTTTTTGTCCAGTCTCTTTTTGGAAGCCTTCAGTGATGGAGCACCCACAATTTTTGAAGGCAAGCTATTCCAATGGAAAAAAATATCCTTAGTTCTACATTGCTTCTCTCCTTTACTAGTTTCCAACCATTGTTTCTTATCTTGCCTCTTGGTGCTTTGGAAAATAGTTTTGGTCTGTTGCAAATAATTAGTCAGTTTTCATGATGGACCACTGCTTACTTTCTTTTGCATATTACATTTTTAAATTCACCTGCAGCTTCCCATTATATGAGTGTTGTGGAATATGAAAAGAAAATATCTACATATACAGCCATCACTATGTTGATTACCCATAAATTCATATTGAACTTTGTTGCATGTGTCTTTATGGCTAGAACACCCATTAAATCTTTTCAAGTCTTGAGTGAAAAAAACATGAAAATTCTCTGATTGAGCTATCTTTTTAAATCATGGTGCCATTTTCAGCAATATATCATTATTGAACAAACAGAAATTTCATTATTTCTGTGCATAAAAATTACAAAGAAGACAGAAGGGGAAACAGATATATAGAGGAAAATATTGTAAAAGTTGCATGCTGTATCAGTTAATTACTTCAAGGGGTTGCCATTAGATATATGCTGAGAAGTTTCCTGCAAATTATGGGACTACAATTTCACTGTGAGAAACCTTTTAAAGACCATTATAGCTCTGTTAACTGTATTTCTTCCCTACTGAAAAATCACTGTGGCATTGGTCAGGCTGCTAGAACAACCCAGCTTTGCATTCACTTCAGAAACCTAAATAGTAATACACCAGGGGAGTAGAAGCTTTCAGCTCTATCTGAAAGCATGAAACATGATTATACATTTGAAATTAAAATTATCCTTTAAAATGAGCAACTATAAAAACTTTATCAGTGCCCTGCTTGCTGCATTGTACTCGCAAAATGAACAATACTGATTCTTACCTGGCATATTACTATTTATTACTATTTTTCTTACCTGATGTGTTCTTAAAATGCTATTATATTTTAGCAGGGCAAAAAGAAATCTATAGGGGTTGAAGGAAGCATGTGGTTATTCTGAACACTAATACAGAGGTGTGTCCCATCAAGATTACAGGTCTGGCCTTGCAGAATTTAAGATGACCCAGAAGGCAATCCAAGCATTCACAGGCATTCTTGCTATCATCAGTTCTCCCTGCAGGTTGCTGGATATTACCAGGTAATGGCTATATATTTGAATCAATTCAGGTTGTAATCCGATACAGATTTCCCTAACAAAAAGTTTCAATGAGCTCAGTAAGTGTAACATGAATAGAATTGTACCGTTAGACTCCCATTTTGGAGCTAAATTCTAGTAACTTCAACAGGGATGGCTTCTGAGTCAACATCATGAGATTGTTCATACAGGTTGACATTCTAGGATTCCTAGGAGAAAGTCCCAGAAGACATTGTTTGGGGTGACTTTTCTGATCCACGTTTGGGAATACTCTTCAGCCTATATTCAGCCTCAGCCACACGCTCTTTCCAAGATTAAATTCAACATGACCTACATATTCTGAATTTACTGCAAAGATTACATTTTACGTACCTTGCATATTATGAATTCCAAATAAAAGATATATGTATATCAATCTGAAGGTGATTGAGATGTATTCACTGTTCCTGCACACTGTAAGAAAACATAAAATTTGAGGGGTTGTTTAGCTTAATTTATTCTTAAAAAATCATATGCCATCTGATTCCAGCAACGCTGTTTGTTTTTAAAAGAGATGCGTATAAAAACCAAACATACAATATAAAGACAAAATACAAACAACAGCACAAGACAAAAGAACAAGATGGCAGTGAAAAAAACATCTGAAGGGAACAAAACAATGAAAGAAGGGGTGGGACAGTGATCCTTCAAGGGGAGGAAGGACACAATAGTGACTGCTGTAATTCAGTCAGGGAAAGGTCAAAGTAGTGTAAATGTTTCTGTTGTCTTTTTCACCTTGCAACACTGTAACCTGCAAGCTTCAGGAAAAGATTTCCCCTGCTTCCACAAGAGCGCAGAAGTGGCAGGCATTAGCAGGCTGCGGTTAATTTAATTTTAATTTAATTTAATTTTAATTTAATTTATTAGATTTGTATGCCGCTCCTCTCAATGGACTCGGAGCGGCTCACAACAAAATAACACAGTATAACAAATCTAATATTAAAAAACATTTAAAACCCAACATTAAAACCATGCAACACAATCATTCCATGCATAAACTATATATGCCTGGGGGTATCTTAATTCCCCCATGCCTGGTGACATAGGTGGATCTTTAGCAGTTTACGAAAGGCAAGGAGGGTGGGGGTGGTTCTAATCTCTGGGGGGAGTTGATTCGAAAGAGCTGGGGCCGCCACAGAGAAGGCTCTCCCCCTGGGGCCCACCAACCAACATTGTTTAGTTGACAGGACCTGGAGAAGGCCAACTCTGTGGGACCTAATTGGTCACTGGCATTCATGTGACAGAAGACGTTTCCTCTTCTCCGGCACTACCGGTGTGCTCCCAGTGACCAGCATGGGTGCATGCGCATTTGGCGGGCAGGTGGGTGTGCATTGGTGCAAGGTTTGGCTTATGTGCATGCGTGGAAGCCATGAAATTGCTGAGAGTGGCAAAATCTTGAGTGCGTGAGCATCCTCAGGTGAGATTTTGCTTCCAGCGCATGCACAGAAGCCCAATCTCATGCGGGTGTGCGCATGCATGTGTCAGGGACATGGGGCTGCATGCACACCTCCATTTACGCTACCACATTATAGAGTGGCTCGTACCGGTAGGAACCCAACACTGGGCATAAGTATAATTATTTTCTTCCCTTCTCAATCCACTAGTATACACTTTCTGCCACTGAAGTGAACATCATTAAATATAACCATTACTCTTAATAACTGAGGCTGAAGATCATTCTGTTTGGTCTAAGATATCTGGATAATACAAAATGAAGCCATTGCATGTACAGGTAAGATTCCTTTCTTTCTAACAATGAAATGCTTAAAAATATTCAGCTATTCACACTTCACTCAATTTCCTCAATGGTAGACTTAAGGTATTTGCAAACAATATTAATCAGTAGGTTAAATTATTAAACGCCTGTTGATTAATCAAGCTTCATACAAGAAGATCCTTGTTTCTTTTTTCACTTTGTGAAATTATGTGTTTGAAGTTACTGTTTGAATACAGAACCAAATAACACATTTTAGATTAGAAATGATAAAGTTAACGTGTGCATCTACGATACTTCAGAAGAGCTATATTGGGCTGCTGATTTTTTACTGCAGTGCAGGAGAGATTACAAATGATTGTATAGATCTTTTGTAAACTCAGGATTGCAGGTGAATTTTGTTATAGTACATTGAAGAATACCCTTTCAAAAGTGGATGCGGCCAAAATAAAAACTACATTTTAATTTAATTTAATTTAATATCCTCAAGTGTATTTAAACATAAATAAATGCAATAATATGATGGCTCTCCACATATCTTTTTCCTTCTGTTTGGGGAGATGCCTAAAGACTGTGCCCAAGCTTTTAGAACTACATGCTGGATCTGTCAGAATATTTTAATCATGAATTCAGTTCAACTCGTCAAACCATGAAATCCCAATGTTGAGATTCGATTGTCCTTGTCATCCGTCAGTTATCCCTACTACATATTATTCTTGTGCCAGAGGTTATATATTCTCCATTGGATGGGAGTACGTAGAACCAATTATCCTATAATAGTAATAACAGTAGCACTTAGATTTATATACCACTTCTCAGCGCTTTACACTGAGTCTAAGCATATTTACAGAGTCAGTATAACATTAATAGAATATTAATGGCAGTGTTTTCTTTTACTGGAAAAAATTCAATGACTGCTGGATGATTTTGAGCAAGTACACATGGTATTATTTTCTATACTATTCCAGCAGCAGCTGGACCAAATTACATCTAGCACCTTACAATTATAATTAAGCAATATAATATTATTTTATTTTATATTAGAGAAATGTAAATCTTTACCTTAGTTTAAATATTATTTCATTGGGAACCAACCAATGATACATAACATTTTATCCTAAGATCTGATTTGTCCCTATATTAGATCATTGGATTTATGTTATGACAACTTGTATTCGTTCTTCATGAGCAACTTTTTGTCCTGTGAAATTTCAGACTAACTGAAAGGACAACAACAACAACAAAAAAAACACCCAACATCTGCATACTATGAAAGCTGTGCTCAAAATCCATGCATTAATTCTGGAATGTGCATATTGTGGATAAATGAATAATCAAGATTTAGTCATTTGTTGAAGATCATTTTAAAAAGGAGAGGAGAAGGTGGTGGAGGGAGAAACTATATTTGAAAAGTTCTACTAAATTATCCAAATATTGAGTGGAAAACACCAGTTGTTTTAATGTGTTTGAAGATAAGCCTCTCAAAACTAAATAGGAACTAAGCTATCCTTCCACTAAGCCTATTGTAGGAAATCCATTTGGACTGAGCTAAGAGGCAACACCTGCATATGTTGTTAGCTGCTGCTAAAAATGTAAAAGAATGGACACATCTATGCCTGTTTTCCCTGGTTCCTTTTTGATGACAGTATCATCCAAATGATTATGAAGGAGCAGAATGTATTCAAACCGTTTTAAGGTAAAGAAGCAAATATTAATTGACATATATTGCAACACTCGATGGAGCAGGGTGTGAAGAGTTACACTAAGCCAGTGTGAATTCATTCGTCAGTCCTGTCACTTCAGTTTCTAGATGTGTTATCTGCTATGATTTACAGGTACAAGGGACTAAAAAAGAAGACATCACCATTTCACACTAAGAAGAGTTCCAATTATACCCTGCTACCTGTATTAGCAATTTACAATTGCAAATATTCAAGGGGATGGGCTCACTCTTCTGAGGTTGTTAATTGATATATGTGTGAAAGTGTTAATGCATTTTGTAATTTTTTGTAGTGATATTGAATGAGAAATGGAAATACAAGATTTCTTACCTGTACATATCATAACTACTGTTCCAAATTAAATTCACTTCTCTACACCAAACATACATACAGTATTTTCAGCATGAGGACTATCTGGATTTATCAGATTTTAGCTCTCAGCTATGCCAATTTAATTTTTTTTAAATTCTCACTAGGTCACCTTTGCTGCTTGCATTTTATCTTCTTTCTTCCCCTGAACAAATTCAAATTAATGTTGTACAACTTCAGTCAACAACAGTGTATTCAAGGATAATGGCATCAGTCACATCTATGAACTGTAATGATAACACTCTAGAAATATGAATTCAAAATTACTGAATCCAAGGAGAAGGCAACTTGGGATCGCAAGGAAGAGCATGTTCTGTATTAAACTACAATTCAACTTAACGTACAGTAACTATAACTATACTATACTATTTCAAACAAGTAAGACTGGCCAGGTCTGCACAATAGAATGACTAGAAAAGAATACCAAGCAGCCCAAGAATCAAACTAACACAAAATTTAGCCCAAATGTCAGCTGCCATTTGTGCTTGTGCTTCACTGATATGCAGTGACAGTCTACCATGAATGATAGAGAAGAGGGATGAAGGGGAAATGCATGGGAAACTGAAAGTAGGTGCTTTGCCTTTTCCGAGAAGCTGCTTCAAGGTTGCCCAATTGGAAGAAGGTGGGAGCAGCCTACTAGAGCAGGTTTGAATTGACTGTTAGGAAACCAGCTTGAAATATTTTAATTGGCTATCTGTGGTGGGAAACAGAGGATGGGAAGGAGGGAAAAAGAGAGGAAATTACAATGTAGAGATTTTGGCAGGTAAATCTTGGTTCTGGCTGTGCTATATATATATATATATACTGTATATATATATATATATATATATATATATATATATATATATATATATATATATATATATGTAAATCTTGGTTCTGGCTGTGCGCATATTTTTATATATATATATATATATATATATATATATATATATATATATGTAGATTGTTCTGAGTTCGGGTTTTGCCCTGTGTAATGTTTTGCATGTCTATGTCTACACAGGGCAAAACCCGAACACAAACTTGAAATTTGCCACATATGTTCCTCTTGCCTTCTAAGTGTTCACTAAGAAAGGATTTCTTAGTGGAGCATAAGTATTACCTATATTATTATTAACATGCTCTGATGCTAATGAGTTCTAGTCCACATCCTCACCTGAAAAGAAATCTGATCCAAATGCAAAACACAAGCAGAGGAGTTCCAGTTTCACTTTTGCTTTCATAGCAGCAAGCACCCTACTACATAACTGATGAGCTAAGCCACGCCTAGGCTCCTTCCTGTCTCCTTCCCCACATATCAACCGTAAATTGATTACTCCAGGGACAAAGTTGTTGATCTCAGAACCCAGTTACCCTGTTCCTAGTGCCATGCTCTAAAGTGGCAGGATGAGAGTGCTGCAGTGACTGTAAAGTCCACCTCCCTCCCCTTCAGCCCTTCCCTGAACCCTTATACAGTCTTCTCATCCACCAGCATCCAATGCTGCTTTCTTTCTGCTGTCGAGAAGTACAACGGATGCTTTCAAATAACATATTTTGGAGCCAGAGAGGTAAAGGAGGGAAATTTTATGCCAACATTCAAAGTGCAGGGGCAGGTCTACCACAGGATAGATAGTATCATGGTGGGGCCTTAGCAGCAGCCTTCATTTCTCCAGATATACTTTTTTGGTGATGATGACAATGAGAGGGACATATGTTGCGGAATCTACCCAGACCTTAATCCACAACTTGTTAGTCAATTGCTGAAGTCACTGCATGAACACAAGTATATTCTGGAACTTAAGGCTGATGATGATTCTGTTTCCTGGGCCACAAGAACTTTCAAGTGGTGACTAATACTGATAGGAAGCCTTCTGGAGAGCACTAAGGTCATTTCAATGTCCCCATGACTATAGAAGTAGTTGCTCTTATTGTCAGCCAGGATTTTGAGAAGAGAGATGTCGTTCTTCACAGCAGAGACAACAGGTTGTAAAAAATCAGTGAGTCGCACCATGCTTATGATGCTCTCCAGTACTGTCTGATGTTCTGCCATGCAGAAGATGGCTATTTATATATATAAAAGCAAAAACAACTCACATATTAATCAGGAAATCTCCAGAAATCTCCAAATCTCTGTAGGGCAAACCTGAAGGAGAGAAGGGGCAGGATAGGGGAGTATTCTGTGGGACAAACCTGCCAGAAAGAAGGGGATAGGAGAGGCTTCTTTGGGGCAAGTCTGAGGGAGAGAAAGGGCTTGGATAGGGGAGGATTCTGTATAGCAAGACTAAGGGAGAGAAGGCGATAGCAGCGGCTTCTCTAGGGCGAGGCTGAAGAAGAGAAGGAAGTCGCATAGGGGAGACTTCAGTGGGGCAAGGCTGAGGGAGGGAAAGGTATAGGAAAGGGGAGGCTTCTGTGGGGCAAGGGGGAGTAAGGGACAGGGGAAGCCGATCATAACTACTCATTAATTTTCAAGATGTAAGAGTCGATTTATGTAATCTGGCCACATAGTACTGTAGCAGAGCACAAGTATTTAGCCAGTCTGTTATAGTGTCCTGTGGCTATCTGTTCTGACCCAGCCTTAGCAGAAACAAGAAGCAGACTCTTTGCCATCAAAAACCTCTCTTTATTTATAATAATAATAATTTATTGGATTTGTATGCCGCCCCTCTCCGCAGACTCGGGGCGGCTAACAACAATAATAAACACAACATGTACAATCCAATAATAAAAAACAACTAAAAACCCTGATTATAAAACCAAACATATACACAAACATACTATGCATAACTTGTAATGGCCTAGGGGGAAGAGCTATCTCAACTCCCCCATGCCTGGCGAATTAATTGCATTCACTCACCAAAAAGTCCAATAATCCTTCAAGGAATTAACTGTAGTAACAAACTTTATCAGTTCCTTGCAATAATTCCAAGGGAGTAAGCTCCCAGCCGAAAGGCTACAAATTAAGCAGTCTTTGTGACACCATGAGCAAAATCTTCAGAAATATGAATTTTTTTCTCCTATGAAAATTATTCCCCTTTTCTTCTATTTATTCCCCAGCCCGGGATGGGCCATTCAGCATCCATTTGTGCTTTATTTCCCGAGTCAAGTCCTTGTCCTCTGTTGTTCACCTCTCCTAACTGCTCTGTGCATAAGTGCACCTGGAACAGGCCCTAGCTGTTCTTCCTCCTCACTCATCTCAGCCTCCACAGGCTGCTGCCTTTCCGATGGCTGGGAAATGTCAGATGACCCTGACTCTATCTCTGCATCTGACACAGAGCATCCATCAGACCTTCTTCAGAACTGGCCCAAGTTCATTCCCAAACTTCTCATCGTCAGAGTCTGCCACCAGCTCTGCTAGCAGCTGGTGGGTCACAAAACTATCTTGAACCTCCAGAGCCTTCTCCTCATTTGCACTGAAATTCCATTTGGTAGTTTGCAATGCAATTGGAATTCAATTAGGGTGTTAGTAATAAAAGGAAGAGGAAGTTGACCAATGGAAAAGAGTGAGAGCAACATGTATTTAATACTGTACTTGGGAATGAATGCTTTTATTTGTTATATTATTGTCTTACCTTTTCTCTTAAAGCTTATGGAAGCTTAAATGGAGCTCTCCACAAAAGTAAACTTGAAAGATAAATGATCTAAGAGAGAGTGACTGGTCTAAAATCATCTGATAACTTTCCATAGATAAGAAAGGAATTCAACTAAAGTTGGCCAAAGACTTTAAGCTCTTAGTTAGATGTATTAAGTTAAGATGTAGAAAGAGTGTGGAATGTGTATACTTTTAAACGGAAGAATTATGGTTTGTGTTTTTAATATAGAGAGTAGGTTCACCATAATCTCTCATAATTTGTACAATTATAAAATATTGGACAACTAGGAAAAAAATAGATTGTTCCCATTGTCATTTTATTGTTATATCTTTCATGCCATTCTGGATCTCTCTCTCTCTCTCACTGGTCTTTGAATATTAATATATAGTGATTGATATATGCTAAATAAGATTGATAAGCATTGTCCTTTGTTTTTGCCACACCCTGAAATAAAAATAATAATACTTTAATAGATATGGTTTCCTTCTTAACCCAGAAAAACTGTAATACAGACCACTTGAAGGCAATGCTTTCTCTGAAACATTTGATTTGAAGAATACTGTCTTAAACTTGTTGTGGTTGGCTCTGGCCCAGCTCCTGCCCCAGGGAATGTGGAGGTGGAGGCAGGGGAAACGTCAACATGTCCTAGGCCTGTTTTGTTGCTGGCAGAGTCAGAGCGTGCAGTTTCCTCGGATGAAGAAGGTGGGGGTGACTTGGAAGAGGGGAGTTTGGCACACAGCCCAGGAAGCCAATCACCACTATCTTCGGTCGATTCGCATGATGAAGTGTTAGACCCACGCAGGCGCAGACTTATGCATCGAAGAGACCAATTGAGGAAATATTACAGGAGATAAGAGAGGCCACCTGTGTTTGGGTTGGACTCCAGTAATTAGAGCTGCTGCTATAAATAGCAGTGTGCTAGTTTGGCCATTGTGGAAGATTATCTGATCGCAGTTCTTCAGGATCGTGCCTTGCTGTGTCTGAACTTTGTGGATTTTTCATGCCTTTGATACCAAAGCAGAGTAAAGTGTGTATGTGTGTTTCACTTTATGGGAAGAAGGAGGGCTGTGACATTTCTTCACAGCTACTAGCTAAGTACTTAAGGACTGATTAAAGACTTGTACAGCCGACAAGGTTGTTTTGGGGAAGAGTTCTCTTTGCAATACAAAAAGGGTGCTTTGTTTCTTTTGAATTTTGTGATAAAGGACATTGTTTTGAATTTTCAAATGTGTGTGTGTCTGAAATTTGTACCCGTGAATTTTCGGGAGGCCTCTACCAGAGAGCCCGGCAGAACAAAACTACAAGCAAAAGACAATTGCTAGAACTCTTAACCTTTGGGACTTGAAGGGTTGTAATGAAGTTATACTTTATGCTATGATATGAAAGATAATAAATAAAGGCAGATAGGTAAGGGCTATGAAATGCATTGTAGAAATTAGGAACAGTAGAAAATACAGAACAAACAATCAGTATTTCTATGATGGTTAGACTATAATATATGAAGCCTTCTGACAATCAACTTCTATTTCACAAAAGACAGTTTACTGCAGGTGTGAGAAGAAACTGATAGGGATGAAGCTGATTCCAATAAGGGGTTACTTAGTCTATGTGGAGTTATTTAAAAGGATGGCTGAGTCTTTTCAGTACTGCTGGTGCTTGAAATCACAAAGGGTAAATTGATAGCACTTGAAGTAAACCTGCTATCAACATTCCAATTAGCATCTGAGAAATAAATCAAAGTCCAAACCTTGGCCTTCTTCCAAGTTCCAATTTATTAATAGAGTCATGTTGGTTACGAATTGTGGTCAACATGATACTAACTTTTCCTACAGTTCTTCACCCAGGTTAAGGTTCATCCCTTGTCTCCACACCCACAAGTTCATCACATGGACCACTGCAATGTCCACAATCCTCTCCTGTACTTCCAGCTGGTGCTGAACAAAGGATGTCCTTGAATCTCTGGAAAGAAATTGTTGTGGCTAGTATTTTTCCCTTTCATGCAACCACCCATCCCCAATTGCCACAGTACTATTCTGTGGCAGGCCAAAATCTCTAACTCAAAACGATGGCTTCAGCCTGACACCTGCGTGACCTGGGGCACATATACTTGAGAGACCATCTCTTCATTCTCTCAGATCAGGGATGGAGAACTTGTTACCTTCACGAAGTTGTTAGGCTGTTAAGCAATGAGGGAAAAATATTAATTAAAATATTAAGTATACAAGCAACAAGTTACAGTCATACAGTCAGAAATGGGAGGAAGTGATGAGAAAACTTGTAGCAATAGTAGTGCAGACTTAGTAAATAGTTTGACAGTGTTGAGGGAATTATTTGTTTAGCAGAGTGATGATGTTTGAGAACAAAACTGGAAAAAACATGAATGCAGCTTATTGTATGAATGAATAGATGGGTGTTAGGAAAGAAGATTACTTACAATAAGCTAATTCCTAATATCTGATTTCTTTGCTTTTAATATAAAAGTCGTGGAGGTTCACATGTTTAACTGCTGTTCTGTTCGGGTCGTATGTGACCCGAAGCCAAGTTTGAGTCCCTGTAAAAAATTTTCCCTGCATATCTGAAACTTGAAATTTCATGACTGTTCATCATTTCAGGGGTTCTCTCTATGAGAATTTTTTGGGGGGGGTGGGAGGCTTAGTTTTTGCTGGGCAAAAAAAGTTACAAATCTTCTGTTCCCGGGTCACCCTGACCCAGACCGAAAACTCTTCATTTGCAGTGCTTATGTTTGGTCTTTTTGAAAGCTTTTTTCACTTGGAAAGTAGTCTGAACATTTCTGCACACAATGGAATGAAAATTGAACTGAAAAAAATTAATCCTTATTGGTTTATTTTGCACATAAATGTGCCTCCCCCCCGTTTTTGTGAAATGTTTTTCAAGTTATTGATAGTTTTGCTTGCAAAATGCATTCTATTTTACTGAAGTTGGTGTGGGATTGGTAGCTTGAACATTTCTGAATATAAGAAAAATATAAAGGAACTGAAAAAAATGATTCTTACTGGTTTTTTAACATCAGAAATAAGGCCTCCCCCACCCCCTTGGCTGTTTGCAACCATTTTCACTTTTTATTTTTTTATGCTCCAAATCCGAAATATTCTTTAAAATATTAGGCATTCATTTACTCAATTTAACAATGCTGATCATCAAAAAAAATATTTGTGGGGGTGGGGAAAAAATTTTTTTTCTGGGCAAAAAAAAAGTCACGTTTAGTCTGTTCGGGTCATATAGACCCGGACCAAAATGATTTTTTTTAGGTACTTGAATTTGGTCTTTTAGAAAACTTTTTCAACTGGAAAACTAGTTTGAACATTTATGAACATAATGATATGAAAATTGAACTGGAAAAATTGAGACTTATATTTCTATTTTGACCAAAAAGCCCCTCCCCCCATCCTTTCTGAATTTCGTGTCAATTTATATTTTTTAAGGCTACAAATCCCTAAGGAATTTTCCCCCAAAAGGTTTGATATACTAAATTGAACAATCCTGAACATAAGAAAAATATAAATGAACTGAAAAAAATGGTTCTTATTGGTTTATTTTTGCCACAAAAGGGCTACCCCCCTCGGCCTTGCTGTGTGCCATTATTGTCACTTGTTATACATATTTGGCTAGAAATATTTGGAATATCCTTTTGAAAATCAACCACATTGTAGCCAGAGAACTAGTTTTATGAAAGAAATCCATTTTACTAAAAAAAAGTATGTAAGTTTGAAATTAACAGCATATTTTTAATATAAATTGAAATAACTTTATGTGCAAAATAAACCAATATGCATCAATTTTTCCAGTTCAATTTTCATATCATTATGTTCAGAAATGTTCAAGCTACAAATCCCACACCAACTTTAGTAAAATAGAATGCATTTTGATAACAAAACTATCCATAAAGTGAAAACTATTTCACAGAAACAGGAGGGGCATGCATTATATCAGAAAAATAAACCAATAAGATTTACTTTTTTCATTTCAATTTTCATATCATTGTGTGCAGAAATGTTCAAGCTACCAATCCCACACCAACTTCAGTAAAATAGAATGCATTTTGCAAGCAAAACTATCCATAAATTGAAAAACATTTCACAAAAACGGGGGGAGGCACATTTATGTGCAAAATAAACCAATAAGGATTAATTGTTTCAGTTCAATTTTCATTCCATTGTGTGCAGAAATGTTCAAACTTGTTTCCAGGTGAAAAAAGCTTTCAAAAAGACCAAATATAAATACCTAAAATGATCAATTTGCAGTCCGGGTCAAATAGACCCGGGAACATAAGATTAGGGATTTTTTCTAAACAGAACAGCTTAAGACACTGGGCTGGAGGTTAGCAAGCCCGTATTCGAGACCTGAGACCTATTGCATGGCAATGTGTGCTCCTGTCATTTGCTCCAGCTTCTTGATGGGAACATGAAGGGAGCCCCATCGGCATCCCTGCACAACAGTGTATCACCAGCTAAACTTTTCAAATGGTGCCTTAAATGGTGCCTCCAACATGAATGGGACTGGATTTTTAATATATATTTTAATATAATTGTGTTGATGTCAAAGCTGCCACAAACTTAAACCTCTAAGTAAAAAAGCAATTCTTAGCTCGATTTGCTGAGAAAGCAAATTTTTATTAGAGATAAATATCCATGCTCCGTTATGGAACTATGTGATCAGACTTGATAAATTGACACAGCTTGAAAATTAATGAGTAGTTTTGATTGGCCTCTCCTGTCCCTTTCTCTCCTCAGGCTTGTCCCAAAGAAGCCTCCCCTATCCCCTTCTCTGCCTCAGCCTTGCCATATAGAAGCCTCCCCTCGCCTATCCCCTTCTCTCCCATAGCCTTGCCCCACAGAATTTTCCCCTTGCCAGTCCCCTTCTCTCCCTCAGGCTTACCTCACAGAAGCCTGCTGTACCTATCCCCTGCTTGCTGGTATAAAAGTAAAAGTGAATCTGAAACTCCTCTCCTCTGCTTGTGTTTTGCATTTGGAACAGATTTCTTTTCAAATGGGTAGGGGGAGTAGAACTCCTTAGCATCAAGGGGCTGACTACCTAGAAGCCAAAAGGAACATACGGGGCAAATTTCAAGTTTGTAGGTCTTTAACAGCTATAAGGGGAGTTATAAGTTCAGGGGAGGGCTGAAGAGAGAGTGATGGACTTTACTGCCACTGCATCACATCCGGGGATTCTCATCCCACCACTTTAGAGCATGACACCAGGCACAGGGTAACCGGGGTCTGAGATCAACAACCTTGTACCTGGGACAATCTGGAGTTCATATTTAAAATCAGATAAATACTAATTAGTCCAAAGCATTGATCTCATTTGTGCAGCGGCAGGCTACCATTCCCAGCCTTACAGGAATGGGCTGGGAGCGCGCCCCTGCTTTTTCCCCCACGCGGGAGCACCTATGCGCACACACACACATTCATGCATGGGATTCAGCTTCTGTGCATGTGCAGAAGCGAAAAGGACCCAGAAATGGGCAAAGAGAGATAAGTGCCCACTCACTGCTGCCCACTACCATTTACCCACCTCCACCACCACCCACTTGCCGCCATTCGCCCCATGCGGTGACTTCCTCACCACAGCCCGCTTGCCACCATTCGCCTCTGTTCACCCTGCTCACCTCTCGCTCTCGGGGCAAATGACAGCAGCATGGGTGGTAGGGGGAAGCCGGGCTAGAGAGGCAAGCAAGAGATGAACAAGGGGCTCACAGTGGGAGAAGGAAGCTCTCGCAGCAGGGTAAGGAAGGGCTCACGATGGGAGAAGGGCTTGCAGGGTAGAAGGCAGTGCTCGTCTCGTGGAGGGGTAGGGCAGGCGTAGGTCCGGGGAAGTGTCGGTTGCGCATGAACACACGTGCATGTCCAGCGGCACCACCAGAGCTAGCCTACGCGCTACCTTGCCACTACCGGAACCGCGTTCCCCTCTGTTTAGGGTCGGGCCCACCCCTACATTTGTGATGGGTTATTAGATATATACTTTTTATAGCCTGTCTGCTGATAAGTTTTAAGATATTTGTATGCAGCTTCCCTTACTTGTGGTTTCCTAATCACATTGGTAAATCCTTTCCTATGGTTTTTTGCCTGTTACTTCCCAGGAGATTCCTAGAGAGGCCCCACAAAGGCTTCTCCCCACCTTTTCTGGCCCCATTTCCTCCCAAGTGGCCCCACAGAGCCTTCTCCCCGCCTTTTCTGGCCCCACTTCCTCCCAGGAAATTCCTAGAGGCGCCCCACGGAGGCTTCTCCCTGCCTTTTCGGTTACAGTTTTGGAGGCTCGGGTTTGTAAGTGGAAAATGGTTCTTGAGAAGAGGCAAAAAAATCTTGAACACCCAGTTCTTATCTAGAAAAGTTCATAAGTAGAGGAGCTTATAGGTAGAGGTACCACTGTATATAGATTACCAATCACCTATCCCAATTGTCAATGCAGGTTAATATAGAAATCCATAAAATTAATTATCTTTATGTTTTAGCCCCTTGCAAAAGACCCTGTGGTCTTGCAAAAGAATTTCTGTAGAACATTAGAAAATTCTATTAATATTTTTCAAAGTCTTTTAGGGAAATAGAAAGTACTGCTATAAAAAAGACCGAATCGATGTACATGTGCATACTCTTCTACACATCAAAGGGGCCCATTTTCCACAGTACCTGAAATAGATAGTCTTCTGCACTTTCTGGTTTTTCAAAATTTTGTCTAAAGTAATCTTATATTCCAGAGAATAGGTAAAGTGCATGGTGCCCATTTAATAATGGGTAACCCAGCCTGGAAATGTCAAAAGAAATGGGGTCAAACTAGAGCCACTGTAAGCAATAGAAAACTCTGAACATGCACTGGAAAATTATTTAGATTTGCAGAAATAAAAAAAAATGAAAATAGGACAGAGGAAATAGAAATTCAGCTTATGCTATATTAGGGGTCCAAACTAGGTAACATCATCTGTTCTAGATTCTACCTAGTTTGGGATAATGAAACATCTTTTATGTACACTGAGAGCATATGCACCAAGGCAAATTCCTTGTGTGTCCAATCACAGTTGGCCAATAAATAGAATAGAATAGAATTTTATTGGCCATGTATGATTGGACACACAAGGAATTTGTCTTGGTGCATATGTTCTCAGTGTACATAAAAGAAAAAGATACATTTGTCAAGAATCATGCTTTACAACACTTAATGATTGTCATAGGGGTCAAATAAGCAATGAAGAAACAATCAATATTAATAAAAATCGTAGGATACAAGCAACAAGTTGCAGTCATACAGTCCTACGTGGGAGGAAAAGGGTGATAGGAATGATGAGAAAAACTAGTAGAAATAGAAGTGCAGATTTAGTAAAAAGTCTGACAGTGTTGAGGGAATTATCTGTTTAGTAGAGTGATGGCGTTCAGGAAAAAACTGTTCTTGTGTCTAGTTGTCTTGGTGTGTAGCATAAAGAATTCTGTTCTGTTCTGTTCTATTCTGTTCTGTTCTGTTCTATTCGGGGGGAAAAGCAAGCTCAGAGAGCACCAAGGACCCCTTGAGCTACAAATATTCTCCTTTATTATTATGCTATTTTAAAATATCAGGTTATGATATTCCAGTGGACATCTTTGTGTGGAAGGATTAAGAAAAAGTATATTTTTGCTAGGAACCTTTTTGTTTCATTTTGGTGCTTTTGAGTCAGTGTTAACTGCTGGCGACTCCTTATTGGACTCTATGCTTCTTGGCAATATTTTTGAAAGGAGTTTGTGCTTCCCGAAAGAATATGACTAGCCCAAGGTTAACAAGTTCATTTTGTGACTAAGGTGGAACTAGAACTCATGTATGATTTCCTGTTTTTTAGCTTGGTGCCTCAAACTGGCTCTCGATACATAGGCAAGCTGCAAGGTTAAAAGTGCAATTGCTACAGTTTTAGAAGCTGGAGTCCAAAAAAGTTGGAATACTCTATAGACTTAGTATGTTAGAATTTCATTTTTGCTTTTAAAAGTAAAGTTTTTTTTTAAAAAAAAAAGACTCTTCATGCCACCCACTCAAAAATATCCAATTATAAAGTACTTTGCGGCATTTCCCCAGTACTACTGCAAACCCCAAGAGAAGCTTTTATAACTCAAAAATATATAAAACATCTAATATTAACAAAATAGAAATGTTTTCCTGTTAAATGTGGTAAGGATCTCCTAACATGAAATATTAATAAAGAAAGGCAGATCGCAGGTGGTTTTGTTTCAGCAAGTATTGCTGAAGTTTTAAGCACATTTCTTAACTAACCACATTGATCATAGTTTGATTGACATTGGAGCAACAGAATAGCAACTCCTTCACATTTCTTCAGGAACCACAGAGAGTCCCAATATCAAAACTTCCAATGACAGTCAATAGAGAAGTTAAATGTGAATATTTTGAGCTTATATTATATTGAACTCAATATATTGAGTCTTCAAGGAACATAAATCCTTCCATTCCTCATTAGCCTGTCAGAATTGAAGAAACTTCTTGGATGACAAGCGAAACGTCTTGAAAAGAAAAAGGTACAGTTGCCTCCTGAAAAAGCACCTTTTGGACAACAATGACCTGGATGACTGAAAATCTCTACAGACTATTGAGTTTATACTTCCAGAAACAAGAACAAAAACATAATTACCATTTGATTGTTTAAAGTGAACCAACTTGGGATAACCAAGCTAGTTTGATATAATGATTAAGGGACTGGACTAAAACCTAGGAAATTGTTCCAGTCTCCCTGTAGGCCTGAGTAACCCCAGCTGAGTAATTCTGAGTAACTTTGCCCAAACTACTACCTTAAATTAAGTGGAATATACATCTACCACTAAATAAAAAAAAATGTAATAAAAGTAATATTCCCAATTCTCCAAATTTTACTGTGCAGTTTTGCAGCAGAGGCGGAATAACGACACAGACACAGAGCTGGATTTAAACTGGGTCATTTTTATTAATTAAATTAGCATAATTTATTAATTAAATTAGCATAAATTTAATTAAACCTAACAAGGACCCGCAGGGTCAAACAATTACTTCCAGGGCGGAAAATGACATCAGAAAAACTTCTGGGGCAACTTATGGGCATAGCTCCATGCTGATCCAGGTGAAGGGCCACGCCCTCACCTGGATCGCAGCCATGCACCTGCATGTGGGAGGTCTCGCCATCTAACCCCATCAAGGGGATAGAAATGGGCGAGACCCAAAGGCAGGTTCCCCCCAATTGCTCAAATCAAACTAAAGGCACCATGAGCCCTTGGAGAGAACCTGCCAATCATCCCCAAAGATGCCCAACGGAGAACACGCAGTTGCTAAACACCACCCAATTTCCGCCCCTAACCTGCCAACCCAAATGACCAAAGGTAAGCCAGTTAAACTAATCGGGGAGTGAAGCACCCCCTAACCATCCATCCATCACCACAGTGTGGAATAGGCAAAAAAACGGTCGCAGAAAATGCTGAGACTGCCAAAAATTCCTATTTGGCCCCCTAAGGGCAACCCACCATACCACACTGAAAGATAGGGAGGGCAGGCGGGTGTTCGCCTGCTCATCGTGGGGGTGAAAAGGAGGCCTCAAGCTTGCACAGCCCTTTTTATAGGGCTGGCAGGCTCCGCCCCCCTGACAACGTCATCGGCCTGGGCCGATGCCCAAAGATGGCCGGGATCTCGCGAAATCTTGCGAGATCCCGGCCGACAAGATGGTGGCTACGCCGAGGGCCGTGTCTTCCTGGCCCTGCGGCAAATCCGGGCTGGGGGAAAACCACCGGCCGTGCATTTCAATGAACGATGCTCTTGCCTTTGTATGAATATATGTATATAATGAAACAAGCAAAATGTTAAAAAGCTAAAAGTTAAAAATGTTATGTAGTTACTTACCAAGCACATCTAAATTATATTAATGTAAACAAAATATCTTTACAATCCCCAAGGCATGTCACAACGTTTAGGTACCCCTAATGTTTAGAAATTGAAAGTTGAAAATTTTGACAGGCCCTAGATATCTACACACACATAAATTCATGTCTTTGTCTATGTGTATAAATAACGTTCAAGTTATATATTGTTATATGAAAAACATATCCAGTAACTAATGTTTCCTCTTTGTCACTCCCATAGTGCTCTATAATGTTGCTGAACCAGGGGAAATTTTCAGATACAAAATATTAGTATGCCAAAGAATTTGAGTGTTAGAATTAGAATTATAAGAAGAATTGTAAGAATTAAAGAATTATAAGAATAAAATAGCGACGGGGGTGCTTACCCACCGGCGCTTTTTGCTGGAGGCTCAGGGAGACGCAGCACAAGTGGCGCAGCCGCCATCTTGAATTTCGGCCGAGATCTCGCGAGATTTTGCGAGGTCTCGGCCGATGATCAGGCCAGGGTGGCCTGATCGATGATGTGTCCGGGCGGGGCCTGCCTGCCCTATAAAAGGGCGTGCAGGCCTGGGGCTCTCCCTTTTTGCCCGGACTCGTCAAGCTGAGCAGACACCCACCCGCCCTCCCTATCTTACAGTGAGCTAAGATGGGGTCGCCTTGACCGTTTTTCCACCTATTCCTCACTGGGGAGACGGATAAAGCGGTTAGGGGGTGCTTGCACCCGTTTAGGTTAATTGGCTTACCTTTGGTCATTTGGGTAGGCAGGTTAGGGGCGGAAAACTGGGTGGTGGTTTAGCAACTGCGTGTTCTCCGTTGGGCATCTTTGGGGATGATTGACAGGTTCTCTCCAAAGCTTGTGGTAGTGGCGACCTGAGCAGTTGGGGGGAACCTGTCTTTGGGTCCCGCCAATTTAATTCCCCTTTTAGGGGGTAGCCGGCGGGACCTCCCACATGCAAGTGCATGGCATGGTCTCAGGTGAGGGAGGGGTCCCTCACCTGGATTAGCATGGAGCTACGCCCATAAATTGCCCCGGAAGTTTATTCTACGTCATTTTCTGCCCCTGCGGGTCCATGTTAGGGTCATAGTTAATTATGTTAATTATGCTGATTTAATTAATAAATTATGCAAATTTATTTTAATAAAAATGACCCAGTTTTAAATCCAGCTCTTGTGTCTGTGTCGTTACTCCGCCTCTCCTGCAATAATTTCCCTTTACAACTTTCAAAAACTATTGGCAGTGTTATTCAGAGTGCAGACCTAATTACACTAGGACAGTGGCTGTCAACCTTTTCTTCACCATGGACCCTCTTTTGTGACCACCCAGATTTAACTCAAGATAAACAAACCACAGGTTGAGAACCCCTGGGCTGGGCTAATCTAGGCCAACTAACGTAACTGATCTTGAGATTCTTTTACACAGATAAAGCAGACCTAACGTATTCTGTTTTAGCAGACAACAATACACTTTGCCAACTGTGTCACTGCAGCTTTAGAATTCCTATGCTAGGCTTATGTTACCTGTGGCATATTATTTATATACTTTTGTTATTGATATAAGCAGTAAATATAACTTGCCCTTTGTCTTGTCATTTCCATGTAGTTTTCACCATCTTTAGTTGACTTTCAAAGTAGCTTGAAAATTTCTTCTGAATCTCCATTGACCATTTTCAGTTTATTGTATTGTAGGAAATAGTAGTGGGTGCTTCTGCTGCTGATGTAGGTTTTCATTACACATCTTTCCAGCATTTCCTTGTAAGAAGCCAGGAGTTGAAAAACCTCCAGAGAAATTATATAATGAAAGAAGATTGAGACAGATTCCTTATAATGTAGCAAGTGCTTCACCAAAAACCTTTTCTATAGTGGGCCAGTCTGCTAACCCATCTTTTGACAGCTCTATTAAATTGTATTATAATTTGTCTAAAGGCACCCTTTATGTTGCCTTTTTTAGTTAAAGTTAGCCTTTGATTTGATGCCATGTGAAAGACTACAGGAAATTAGCTGCCACTTCAATCAACTGCCATCTTTTTCAACTAATTATGTGACTTAATTACTATTCGAGTCAAGGCTAACATATTAGGTGACCTAGCTAAACCTATTTCTATTTGCAAATGTATCAAACAGCTCTATATCTTTGCTCTGCTATTGTTTAACCATTACATTAACGCTTCATTACATTGCCAAGACAAAATATTACCATTTATCTGTTTGCCATCATCTTGTTCTGGTATTTATTTATTTTTATTTTTTTGTTTGTTTGTTTATTTGTTTGTTTACTTACTTACTTACTTATTTATTTATTTACTTACTTACTTACTTATTTACTTACTTATTCATTCATTCATTCATTTATTTATTTGAGTTGAAAGGGACCTTGCAGGTCATCTAGTCCAACCCCCCGCTCAAGCAGGAGACCCTACACCACCCCAGTCCAAACTCTTTTTGAATGTGTGGAGTGTTGGGGCATTTGCAACCTTCACTGGCAGGCTGTTCCACTGGTTGATTGCCCCCACCATCAGAAAGTTCTTCCTTATTTCCAGATTGAATCTCCCATTGGTCAGTTTCTATCCATTGCTCCTGGTCTGGCCCACTGGTGCCCTGGAAAATAGTGTGAATCCCTCCTCCCTGTGGCAACCCTTCAAGTACCTGTATCATGTCCCCCCTGGCCCTCCTTTTCATTAGACTATCCATGCCCAGTTCCAGCAACCTCTCTTCTTATGTCTTGGTTTCCAGTCCCTTTATCATTTTGGTTGCTCTCTTCTGTATATTTTCCAGTGTTTCTATGTCCCTTTTGTGGTGGGGTGACCAAAATTGAATATGCTGAAAATGCAGTTATTTGTCCATCATCTGGGTAGGCCTCTGAAGATGTCATAAAGATTTATAATTTTGCAAAATAAATTGAAATTAACTCCTCTTAAAAAAGTCCCTGGTATTCTCTAGGAAATGCTTTAAGCATTAAACAAAGCAACAATTAATGGTAGTGATTGAACAAGTTAAATCTTTTACGTACTTAGGCATCCACTTCCAACCAGCTAATCAATTCATGTCAAAGGCCTATTAATAAGAATCCAAAAACATGTCTCGGGATTAGAGAATGTCCAACATAACTGTCACTTTAGAGCTGGAGTTAAGGAAAAAATCATATCCCTAAAACTAGACAGAAAGGAAAGGCCAACCTCAGGAAAACTAACCTGTGTTTATTATTCCTGTGCCACCCACTGAACTTTTTTTAAACAAAACAAAGCAAACCAAAACAACAGCGGTCACTAATGTCTGTGCAATTTTGAGGCTGGGTGATTTTATTTATTTATTAATTTTGGTGTTGTAGATTGTACCAGCATGCCATAATTTCATAAATGATGTTCTTTTCACAAATTCCAGTTATTGCTCTCAAAAATCCTAAAGCAAAATGCCCTGCTTATTTTCTCTTTTCAGTGACACGGGGAACCTATATTTGGGTAGTGTAAACTTTCCCTGTTTTCTCCAGTGTCAGCAGTAACAATCTAGGCTACATTACTGTACTTGTCGTTATTGTTACAACATCTATGTTGGCTTGCCTCAGGGATGTCTTTTTTTCCTGTCAGTGTGGGACCTTTATGTTCTCGTTCGGCTGATTTCATTATCAGGTTCATTGCAGCTCAAAACACAATAACCTGCAATATACAACCTGTTGTAATGCCCTTTTCCACCCTTTGCCCTTTTTCTAGTTTGGAGGCCTATAATAAACCACCTGAAAATTGCTTTATAATAGTCTTTCACCTGCTGCTGCTGCTGCACTCTGTCTCTTACTTTCTACCTTGGCTTGGATATAGTATACCAACTTTTGCAGCCTGAGACGCATTATCCATCCAAAACAGCTGTTCAGCTCTGCTTCCCTGAGCTTTAAGAGAATAATACCTGTAAGTTTCCGGAAAACCCCAGAAGTCATAAATTAAAGTGTTGCTGGGTAATTCAAGCAGTAAATATTGATTTGCTGAGAGCTTGTTTACTGTACTTAGCACTCTTTGACCGTCAATTACATGTTTCACTTAAAAATTTAGGAGAAAGGCAACCAATGGGGAAAGGTACATTTAGAGGGAGAACTGCAAAGCAAATGGCAGCAAGGAAAAAAAACAGCAGTAGAAGCAAAGAATGAGCAGGGCAGAAGAGTCCAGAATGAAGGACAAAAAGGGAAGAAGGTATTTTTGTAAACTGTGAGCCATACATTGGTTACACATGTATGAGCAAAACTTACCATATTTTTGGGAGTACGAGACAAACCTTTTTCCTCTCTAAAAGAGGCTTAAAATTCAGGTGCGTCTTATATTCTAAATGTAGCTTTTTTTCTAAGCTTTTTTTCCAGCCCGAACTAGGTGCTAACGATCTTCCCAGCTCTTACCTTACAGGTTCGTTCATTGTTACTCTCTGCAAAAAACTGTTTTCCAAGCCCTAAGGCTTTGCAGTTTTTTTTCCATTGCTCTAACTTGCTCCGAATGTTTCTTTCCATCCCTAACCAGGTGCTAATGATTTCCCCAGCTCTTACTGGCTTGCAAGCTCTTTTATTGTTACTATCTCCAAATAAAGTTTTTTAAAGCCCTAATCAGGGGATAAAATAATGTGCTGAAGCTGACCAGACTAAGGACGCTAGCCAGATGAATATCTGGTAAATAGATTGTTTTCCTTTTTTTTCCTTCTCAAAAACTAAGGTGCATCTCATACTCTGAAAAATAAGGTAGTCCTAGGATATAAATTCATCATTTATGTCTTTACTTACCGGACGTTGACCAGATGTTTATTTATAAGCAAGTATGTTTTGCTTACAGCCTCAGCAGCAGAACCTTTGCTTTACACCAGTGCTTCTCAATTATATTCTGTTACCTTCCTCCCTAAGAAGAAGTAAACATTTTGTGTGCTCTCCAACTCTCTGCCAGAATGATTGTTTTCAATATTAGGTACATTTTTGCTGAAAAAATTCAAGCGGCTTATCAGAGCGATTGGGTTAGTTTAAGTGAACAACTTATTTATTTGACTTCATGCTGTCCACTGCCAACATTTTTATACAAGTAGACATACCGGTCTTTCTTTGTCTTCCACCATAGTCATACGCTTAATCATATTTCCTCATCTTAACTGTCAGGAGACTTACATTTGTCTCATTATCTCCATGTCTCTTCTCTCCTCTTTTCTTTTCATTCCTGTTAAATATTTTTCCATGGTGTCTCTTCAGGTCCATGGTGGCCATGGTGGCCATGAACTCCTGCTCCAACCCAGAGGATTCTCCAAGCAACGGTAGGTTCAAGTTCCCCAAGAAAATAACTCCACTGCCAGCCCAGCTACCTCCTTGAGTAGCACAGGCAGGGCTGTTGACACACAGCTGGGAGGCAGGCATGTGAGCAACAAGCCCATCTGAACCCCTAGGTCCAGCTTCACAAGGAGGGACTCACAACCTGCTATGTCAGGTTGGGCTATAATAGCCACTCCTCTCCCCCCTTCCCTGGAGTCATGGCTGGTGCCTGTTGTGAGTGCTCCTTGTCCACCTCAGGTCATGCCTGATTCTGAAGAGGATGAACCAGGCCCCTCAGGGTATCCTGGGCCAAGGGGGCTGCCAGAGGAAGATGAGAATGAGAGTGAGGCAGACAGTGACTGGGGAGAGCCAGACGGAGCTGATGTGACAATGGGAGATTGGTCTCTGTCAGATAGTGGAGAAGACGTATTAGATTAACCCACACTATAGAATAATGGCTAAAAGATAAGAGTAGATCCAGAGTAAAAGGTATCAACCCACGGCCTTAACTCTTTGAGATGTGATGTCACTTCCAGGTTATATAAAGGAAGGTGTCTGGGAAAGGGAGGCATGGACTTTCAATGTTTGTTACATGGAAGAGCCAAGAAACTGTGGCGAGCCTGAAAAGAAATGCTAAAAATCATGGTCTCCGTCTCCCAAGACATTTCATGCTGTGTTCATGTGTTAGCAAAAGTTGGCAGTGAGCTTCTGCCTCTGTTTTGATTAATGAGAATGGGGTTATCTCTGGAATATGATAACAACATAGTTCTGGCGCGATTCTCAGAATCAACGCTGAAGCTGCTTTCTTAATGAGATAGAATTCTTGCTTCATATGCTGCTTAAAACTATGCATTGCCTTCATGTATTTTTGCTTGAGTGAATTAAAGAGTAGATTTTATTACTAAGAAGTGAGTTTTCGGGGATTGGAATTGATTGGAAAGCCCATGAATAGAACAGTGCCTCACCTGAAACCCGGCTGGGCACATTTCAGAAAGAGGGACCCCTCCCTCTGGACCGAGCCAGGTCTCAGTCTCACATGCCAGGTTGGCCTCCTCATCCAAGAGTAAATACTGGATGAGGGGAGCTTTATTTAGAAACATAGAAACATGGAAACATAGAATATTGTTGGCAGAAAAAGACCTCATGGTCCATCGAGTCTGCCCTTATACTATTTCTTGTAGTTTATGTTAGGATGGACATATGTTTATCCCAGGCATGATTAAATTCAGTTACTGTGGATTTACCAACCACGTCTGCTGGAAGCATTTCAATAAAATAATATTTTCTCACGTTACTTCTAATCTTTCCCCCAACTAATCTCAGATTGTGCCCCCTTGTTCTTGTGTTCACTTTCCTACTAAAAACACCTCTCCTGAACCTTATTTAACCCTTTAACATATTTAAATGTTTCGATCATGTTTCCCCTTTTCTTCTGTCCTCCAGACTATACAGATTGAGTTCATTAAGTCTTTCCTGATAAGTTGTATGCTTAAGACCTTCCACCATTTTTGTAGCCCGTCTTTGGACCCGTTCAATTTTATCAATATCTTTTTGTAGATGAGGTCTCCAGAACTGAACACAGTATTCCAAATGTGTTACAGCCGACTTGGCATTGAGCAGCAGCCGCCTGAGCCCAGAGTCCGGATTACGCTTGTCACCAGTACCCCGGGCTGAGTTCATGGGGCCAGAACAAGGAATCACTTTCAAGCAGTGATCTCTTGTTCCCCAAGAGTGGCCTACCCTATGTCTCCTGCCATATCTGCCTTCCCCAGCAAGACCGGAATCTTCCTGGTCTCTACCACCCCAGAGATAGGCTCCCCTACTCTTCCTGCCTCAGGGCCACCAAGCAAACTGGCCCTTCCACTTATCCCATTCATCCCTAACATCTTATCTTCCAATCATATCCATTCATCCATTACTAAAAATTAAAATACAGCAATAAAATATATATTCAGTACTATACTGATATCCATGCATTTCTTCCATTCCCAACATTCACATTCTTCCCTTATCCATGCATCATAAAAGTCCCATCCCAATGAAAGGTAAATACAAACCCCACCCAATTTAATTTACATTAAAAACCAACCCTTGTTTCATCCACCTCCGTTCGTCCCGCACCAATCCCCAGATAAAAATATGAAATGACAGTTAAATAAAAGCAAGGGCTAGATATAAAATATATTGAATTGAATATATTGAATTAAGTTAATTAAAGAATGGGAAGCCAGGAAAAGTGTAGGTTTAGAGGGGGCAGGTTTACTGAAATAAATTGTTTAGCCACCTATAATCTGAGAAAAATCTATATGCTATCAAACTATTCTTTCAGGATTCAGGCGGGGTACTCCTTTTAAAAAAGGAAGAAAAGATCACTACTGTTCTTCCATCAGATTGAATGAGAATGTGTGAAATGAAATGCAGAAAATATTTTTGGCACAACACCAACTCAGCTGTTGCTATAAATTAACTGTCTTTGTAAAATGATTAGGTAGCACATTGAGTTTTACGCATGCTTTCTATTTGTTATAGCATTTGGGATTGCACTTCTTAGTAAGTGAAATAGGCTGTACTTTTGTACTAGTATAACAAAACTACATAATGAGATGAAAGTCAGAATAATTCTACCTAAACATGCCTATTTGGGAATAAGCTATTGCAGATCATGGCATATAGGCATATAACACATTTTAAGGCAGACTTACTTTGAGGTAAACTCTGTGAATTCAAAGAATAACAGAGTTGGAATGACCTTGGAGTTCTTCTAGTTTAACCCCTTAGTCAAACAGGTGACCCTATACAGTACCATTCCAGTGGTTTCCAGTTTCTTCATAAAAGGCTCCAGTGATGGTGTACCTACAGCTTCTGAAGGTAAGCCATTTCACTTGCTTTGTCATTCCTCAACAAGTTCAAAACACTAGAGTGGTTATAATCATTGACTTACAACCATAACTGAGCTGAAAATTTATATTGCTGAGAAATAAATTTAGGAAAAGATATGGAGGTTAGGTGTCTGCCAGATGCTACTGCCAGCAGATGCAAGAAGTGTATTCTTAAGATATTCAAGAATGCCAGCAAGGAATGTGATGTTGATGCTATTATACATCTTGGCATAAATGATCTGTCCCCAAAAGATGAACTTTCTGTGCAGAATGACTTCCAGAGCTTGGGCTATGAACTTATTAGAATAGGTTGTAGGCTTATTTTTCAGAGGTTTTACCAGTATACAGTATAAGCAGGGGTGGGCTACGGCCCAGATTGGGGTTGGGACACAGTGGGGTAGAGAAAATGAAGCTCCACCCCAGAGCACCCAATTTGCATTGAAAGATGTTGAAAGAAAATGCAGGGCATCCTGCATAAGCTACGGCCACAAAGTGGTAGTAAAAATTTTGGTAGCCCTTCACTGAGTATAAGATATAAAAAGGGAAATGCCAGCATGTAACAGAGATTAATGTGTGGCCAAAGGAGTGGTGTAAAAGAGAAGGCTTTGGTTTTATTAGTCATGATGTCTACAGCTGGTCCAATGGAAAACTGTACAAAAGAAATGGTTTGCATCCATCAAAAAAAAAAGGACTGAGTTACTTGATATTAAATTCACAGATTTCCTGGATAAACCTTTAAGCTGAACAGTGGGGATAGAGAATTAATTGATACGGAAAAGTAATGCAGTGTGTGGGTAAGATTGTCTAACTTAATGAAAAGAAGAACTAGGGAGACATGATAGCCACAAAGAAGAGTGAGTCAAACTATTCTCCAAAGCACCTGAGGATAGAACAAGAATCAATGGGTGGAAACTAAACAAGGAGAGAAGTAAGTTAGAACTAAAGGAGAAATTTCCTGACAGAACAATTGATCCGTGAAACAGTTTGCCTCCAGAAGTTGTGATTGCTCCAACACTGGAAGTTTTTAAGAAGATTGTTATAGTCTCAGACTGAAGCTCATAGCCATAGTCACAGAGATCACTGGCCCTCACTCTTACCAAGTAGAGCTTGAGGAAAGTAGAAGCTGGAGGCAGCATGTTTCCCAACTCCAAGGCCAACTCAGCCGCTCCACTCTTAGGCTACCAGAACAAACTTCTGAGCCAATGCCTAACCAACAGGAGCTATCACTCACTCCTAACAGAGTGAAACAACCAAGTCCAGAAGATTTATCTAGTGACACTCATGCCAGGGGGGCAACCTCCAAATGAATTGGTCCTAAAAGCTCCAACCACACCCTTGGCCAAAATCCAGGAGCTTTCATTGGTCGAAACAGGGAGCAATAGAAGCTCATCTGAACTAACTGGTCACCCAGCTCTGACTGAACTGTGTAGGTCTGGAAGACCACCTAAATGCTTTGCCTGTCTGTGTGATTATGTCACACACTGACTTAGCCCAACTAAGATGGGAGGGGTGTTACATTCTCAGACTGAAGCACATAGGCTTCAGTCAGGTCCTCCATTCTGGAGGGAAAATACTGATGACTGATTGGCTACACCAGTGATGGGCAACCTATTTCCTTTAGTTTCAAGGACTACCTTATTTTACTACTCCACCACCCATACAAACTAGTTCCACCATCTATACACCTAGCACAAAACGTTTGCAGAAATATTTGCATGTAGTTTGTGATAAATTTCTTTTTTTATATGCATATTTTCCCAATTTTGTAAGCATTGGGTTTTTTTGTGTTAAGAATATGCATTCTGCAATAGATTTTTCTCTAATACATGGCTACTAATGTTCCTTATTTTTCGAATGTTTTTACTTCCATACACAGGAATGGTATTGTAAAACTGAAAAGTGCAGGTTTCATTAGATTATGTGCATTCTGATTATTTTTTATTTTTGAAAGATCCAAAATAAAATCAGCATGTTAGTCTACACATCCCAAAGTATTGAATCACTTATGCATCCCTAGCTCAAGAACAATTTTTAAATATAAGTTCAATCAAAAATATACAGTTAAGTGGATTTACATCCCACTGAAATAAATAAGTTAGTCGTGACTTTCTTCAAATCTTACTGGTTTGGGGAATGATTGTATGGGGAAGTAACTTGCTTTAAAGGCAACTCAATGTAAAATATGTGTTAAATGCATTATATACAACAACATATATCATCAGTATCATTGATTTCCAATAAAATACTTCATATGTTCACTACAGTAACACTGTCTACTGTAAAAAGTAAATAGAAGAGGTCCAATTAAATGTCTCTAGCAACAGACTAGACTACAACTAGTGAGAATGTCCTTGTCCTTACTTATGCCATCAATTAATTTCAGGTGTTGCCACTCAGAGCAGGAACTCATATGATAACTTAAATGTACAAAATAGTATATTCCAGTTCAAGTCTTAGTCACATTTCAGAAACATTGGGGGGTGGGGAATCATAAGTAAGTCTCCCAGCATAAATACTAAGTCATGAATAAACAATTGGCAACTCATGGGTGGAAGATATCTCATATAATATACTTACTTTTCCTGGTGCAATTTATTATTATTGCTCTTTTTGGAACAAAAATAGCTATGTCAATTGTTATACTAACCTATTTTTGGACTTTGGTCACTTTTATCACTAGCAACAGTCTTAAGAATCTTTGAAGCCTCTTTCAAAATTCAAAGATACAAATGCATCTGAAAAAAGTTGCTATCATGTTTATATCACTGGTTGAATTTTGGGTATAATATGATGGCCAAGCAATCTAGTTGTTTATGGATTTTAAATGAACATCCTGTTATTGCCATGTTGCATTTTCACAAGGTGACCCAAGATATTCCAATATTTAAATGTAACAAAGTCAAAAATATCCAAATTATCCATCTCCTTCTCCTGTTCTTACTCCTGGTCCTCTTCTTCTTCCTCCTGCTCCTCCTCCTCCTAATATGCTTCATGTTATATGATTTGGTTACAGTCTACTAAGGGCAACCTATATTTAAAGGATTCATTGTTCCTTTCTTGCACTTGTGGAATATTGTGATTATATATGTTATGATCCATTAATGGTTATGACCCTGTTAATCTGGGCATATATTATTATTTTTTTGAGTTTTCACATTTTGCTTCATCCAAAAAAGACCAGAAATCTCTTTGACATAACAGCTAGGCAGATAAATCTGAGAAGGCAAAAAGAAAAAAGAATATGTTGCTGAATTTTGAAATATACCAGTGATCATTTACCAGCCATTCTACTGTATAAGAATTTGATATTCTGAATTATTCTGTATAGTCATTAAAGTCAGTGTGATTTAAACCCTAACACGTTAGACTGATAACTTCTCTACTGAGAACTGTTTCTGACATGACTTTTTTTTTTAATTAAGAGGGGGAAAAACATAACTGTTAAGTGCTGTGATATCAGATTTGGGCAAAAAACATTTCCCAGGAAGACTTATATGGATGTGTGCTTCTCAGACTTCAAGCATTTCATTTAATGAACATCTTTCAGAAACTCGTGTGAGACAGGTATTTCCATTTTCTCTGTAAACTGGAGAACTTATTATATAATACTTAGCTTAGATTCTAAACTATTCTCCTTAACTTATTTTAGGGATAGGCAAGAGTTGTATTTATGCCTTATATTAAACAAAGTGTAAATGGAGAAACCAGAGAGATTTATCAAATGATTTTACTACTTACAGGTCGTCCTAGACTAACAACCACAACTGAACTCAACATTTCTTTTGCTAACTGAAACATTTGTTAAATGAGTCTTGCCCCATTTTACAACCTTTCTTGCCAAAGTTGTAAAGTGAATCACTGCAGTTGTTAAGTTAGTAAATGGTTGTTAAGTGAATCTGGCTTCCCTACTGACTTGGCAAAAAGTTGATCCTTGGGACCCTGCCAACATCATAAATATGAGTCTGTATCCAAGCATCTTAATTTTTATCACATGACCATGGAAGGAGATGATGAAACAACAATAAGTCACTTTTTTCAGTGGCTTTGTAACTTTGAACAGTCACTAAGTGAACTATAGTAAGTTGAGAACTACTGTATTCATTTAAAAGGTTTGAACGGCAACCCATCTTAAAGCAACTCTGTGCAGCTCACAGAACAACAGTAGTTGTGGTGATGAAAGTCAGACTGCTAAAAAAATGTATTCTTTCTTTCTTCAACTTCCATATGTATACATTAAGACAAATATATTCTAGTAGATTGGAGGAACAATTGAAATAAATTCAGAGAGTGGACAGAGGGTTAGGGGAGAAGAGTGAAGGGAACTCCCATGCAAACATAATATTCAATATACTAGCGATATTTTCGACTCTCTTTCAAAATTTCCAGGAAGCCCAGGAATAAAAAAGACAAGCATGTCATGAAGAAATCTAATCTAGACATTTTTTTTTATGCTGCGGCAACTTTCTTCTCTGTAACTCTTATAGATTCCACGGGTCTAATAAATTGCATTGCTACAGAGGACTGAATGTTTTCTTATTTATTTTTACCCAGTCAAAATCGGGGGTGAGAGTCAAAAGTTTTCCCTACCAGTTCTGTGTGTAGGGGTTGGTTGGCCTGGCAGGAGAAGGATACTGCAAAATCTCCATTCCCACTCTACTCCAGGGGAAGGGTATAGCAAAATCCCTATTTCCTCTCTACTCCTGGGGGAAATATATTGCAAAATCTCAATTTCCACTCCACTCTGGAGCCAGCCAGAGGTGGTATTTACAGGTTCTCTGAACTATTTATTTTTCTGAACGCCATCACTCTACTAAACAAATAATTCCCTCAACACTGTCAGACTTTCTACTAAATCTGCACTTCTATTCTACTAGTTTTTCTCATCATTCCTATCACCCATTTCCTCCCATGTTGACTGTATGACTGTAACTTGTTGCTTATATCCTAAGATTTTTATTAATATTGCTTCTTCATTGCTTATTTGACCCCTATGACAATCATTAAGTGTTGTACCACATGATTATTGACAAATGTATATTTTATTTTATGTACGCTGAGAGCATATGCACCAAGACAAATTCCTTGTGTGTCCAATCACACTTGGCCAATAAAATTCTATTCTATACTATTCTATTCAAAATTTCCGCTACCGGTTCTCCAGAACCTGTCAGAACCTGCTGAATTTCACCCTGGTGTAAAATGGAAACCAAATTGGAAGCTGGAACAAGAAAAAAAGTTCCATATTTATTGCTTCCAATAATTGATTGTTTTCTAAGCAAAAACTTATGATCATTATACCAAATTGGGTCTAATTATTTCCTTAAAACAGAGAAGGGAGGGGGGAATAAAATTTATATTTTCATTTCCTGAAGTTAAGGGAACTTTTTTTGTTCTGCTTCACTTTTTAATCCTAAAGGCAATACTTCAGTGTGTATACATTTATGCTAATCATATACTACAGCCATGGGTTCCTCTATCAATATGAAATGTTTTGTGCTTGCTGTTTTTGTGCATCTTGTATTGTTATATGCAATATACAAAATAATGTGTCTAATTATGCCATTTATGCTTTTGAAAGAAAAAGCAAATTACTTACTGAGGAGAATGGCATTTGCATGCATGTGTGTCAGCTTTCAAGCCATTTCCTTCTACAAAATATTGCTTTCCACTCTTAGAAAATGCATCCATCCATCAGTTACAAACCATTTCAAAGCACTTTATGAATCTACCCAGCAAAATGTACTTATCTTACATTGGCAGTGTCCCAGCTGCTTCAAAATTGCTATTGTCCTAATACTTACAAGGCAATTTTAGCATCAGTTAATAATTTTACAGGATAGATCACTTCTAAAGCATTATAAAATGACAGACATTAAACAATAGAAACTTAGCATTTTTTGAAACAGTTCATGACAGCTTAAAAAGTAAGGTGATTTTAATGTATAGTCTGTGCAGTTTAAGCTTCTCATTGACAATTCCTTGGAAGATAAAAATGTGAAAATCCTTTTAAATAGTGGGATGAAAGGATAAAACAAATTTATCTTTAAAAGATATTCAGTTAAAAAAAAGATTCAATTATGAATAATGTTTCAAATTTTCAAGTACTGGTAGTAGGCGATAAGAATGTGAATTTATTTGGGTAAAAAATGTTTCTATCATTTAATGGAAGGATATCAACAACCTAAAAAAATATATTCATTAAATCAAATGTAAAAAAGAAAAGAAATATATATCTAACAATTCTGCATGACCCAGTATGACTTATTTCATCAAAAACTCTTCTCACCACCAATCTAGCATTACTTAAAAAGTTACATCCCTGACAAATTCAGATGAAGCCACTTTTCAATCTCAGTTAAATAGTGTCCTCCTGAAACAAAATTTTGATGGTGTTCTTCATATTTCTAATGCATACTTAATTTACAATATATGATATTTGGAGAAAATAATCTAGTGATGTGTAAAGCATAAAGTATGCCAAACAAATTAAATTAATTGATATTTTAGGCTTTACTTTTGTAATACCAAAAGAGAACCTTTCCAGAGCAACTAATGTACACCACAGTGGCCTCTTTCATCAATGTACTTATTAAGTTAAACCAGTCATACCACTTGCTGTCATATAGCACAGGTAATTGACCACCTCATCAAACTGTTCCAAAAAGAATCCCTCAGTGCCTAATTATTGCATTCTTCTGTACCACTGAACACATTAAAGTAATGTTAATGTATTGTGCTATATACATCATTAACTACACACATTAGAAGGTTTTTGCATGGCAGAAAAAAGTCTTGGTTACCACGCTGCAGTTTCAAATGCTTTGTCAATTTATTTCTCCAAACACATCGAGATAGAAAAAAAAATGAGGCAATCAAAATGCTCCCACCTATTTTTCACTTCATTATCTGTTACAATTGAGGATAGTGTCAGATAATTTGGCAACATCATCAGTTCCCATATTTCTAGTACATTTAGTAAGATGGCAGAAGCTATAGAACCAGGATCTTTCCTAAAATAATATTTTAAAATATTTTTACACCACTCATTGCTACCTAGTGCCCTCTGCCCTCTGCTTATAGAAAATCACATATTGCATAAATTCCCAGGAACAGGACCTCTGACAGTTTTATATTATGTCAGTATAGATGGATGCATGTGATGTGGGACAGGGAGTACCTTAGATTAAAGCATGTGTGGTTGCTCACCTTTTTATATTGAAGTATAGTTTCTAGAAGTATTCAGCACCACATTATGTTTTATAGATATCCAATCTAACCAATTTCCATGTAGAATCCATGCCTTATCTTGGCCAACATCTGGATCAAAGATTTGAATCCTATACTGAATCAACTGGAAGGATATGAGATCAAATTATCTCTTAATTTGTTTTACAGAAAAGTTTGGATCTCTTGAGTACGAAATTTATTCATAGTTGCATAGTCCCATATATCTGTTGGGTGGTTCTTGATGCATATTCACTGTTGAAATGGGCTTTTTTCCCAAGGTACTTAGGAATGTGAATAGTAGTAATGAGGGGGGTTCTATATCAATACTTATTTGGGTGGGGGATGGGGGGGAACTGGCAAAAATTGTTGCACCTAAATTTCATCATGAATTTTATATGTTTTTTATCTGATCACTAGAATGATGAATAGTTATAGAAAAACAATCTCTTTCCTGGAAGAATCTGAATTGATATATCAACTCAAACAGGAAATGTCTGGAGGCCGTGCCATCATAAAATAATGGATCAGAGTGGTGTGAAGGTGTGGAGCAGTCTATCCATTTCATATACCTGCTGGTGTTATGGTTGGCTCTGGCCCAGCTCCTGCCCCAAGGAATGTGGAGGTGGAGGTGGGGGAAACATCCACATGCCACAGGCCTGTTTTGCTCCTGATAGAATCTCTTGATGAAGGCTCCTCTGACGAAGGAAGCATGAGTAGCAGGGAAGAGGGGAGTTTGGCAGACAGCCCAGGAGGTGATCAATCATCCTTATCATCCCTGGATTCTGAACAAGAACGTATGATGGACCCACGCATGCATAGAGTGATGCATAGGAGAGAACAACTGAAGGATTATTACAGGAGATAAGTGAGGCCACAGGTGGTTGGATGAGGCAGCTGTAATTAGTGCTACAGATAAAAAGAGCAGCATGCTGGTTTAACCTTGTGGAAGTTTATCTGATTCATCATTTCATTAAGATTGTGGTTTTTCTGTTTCCCTGTTCAAGACTGTGTGTGGCCTTTCTGGACTTTGGAATTGGACTCAATTTCCCAGTTACTGGGTGAGAAATTGGATTGCATTTAACCTGTGCCTTGTGTGTACCAGAAAATCCCTTTGACATTTAAAAAGGGAGGTTTTTCTGCTTTTCAGTTGATAAAGACTTTTGGTTTTCCTTCTATCGTGTGGTGTGTGTCTTTTTGGGCTAATTACCCTGTAATTACGGACAGTTGGGACAAGCTGGCAGAACAGGTGGACTACAATTAATGTTTCATCTTAGGTTGAAAGTAACATGCAAAAAGAGAATGGCCATCATCATACATCCTTCCCTAAAAATATATAATAATAATAATAATAATAATAATAATAATAATAATAATAATAATAATAATTTATTAGATTTGTATGCCGCCCCTCTCTGAAGATTCTGAAATTTGGATTTATTTCTTCAATTTTAGGCACAGCATGAACAACCTTTTGTAGACCATAAGAATTTTCTGTGATCACAATCATGGGAATTTTGAGGGGAAAAATTAAGTTGTATGATACCACCTCATCAATTTTGCATCAGAGCAAATTGAAGCCTTCAGTGTACACCCATAAATATGTTTAAATATGTTAAAGGGTCAAATAAGGTTCAGGAGGGAAGTGTTTTTAATAGGAAAGTGAACACAAGAACAAGGGGACGTTAGTTGGGGGAAAGATCAAAAGCAACATGAGAAAATATTATTTTACTGAAAGAGTAGTAGATCCTTGGAACAAACTTCCAGCAGATGTGGTTGGTAAATCCACAGTAACTGAATTTAAACATGCCTGGGATAAACATATATCCACTGTAAGATAAAATACAGGAAATAGTATAAGGGCAGACTAGATGGACCATGAGGTCTTTTTCTGCCGTCAGTCTTCTGTGTTTCTATATTTCTATAAATGTTTTGTAGATCTATGTATCAAAGAATTCCCCAACTCTGTTTATCTGATGGATATCTAGCATGGCATTTGTTGCAGAGGTGGGTTCTTTCCAGTTTGGACTGGTTTGCCTGAACCGGTAGCAACCTGCTGGTGATGTCACTAATCCGTATCGGTCGGTGCTGGTCTGTGAGTTCCGCCATCTTTTTTAAAAAAATTGTGACTTCCATCGTGATGTGAATTGGTGTGGAAGGTAAGTAGAACCTACCCTTGATTGTTGCTACTAAGAATCTTGCTATTTTGTTCTTTAGTTGCTATCAATCATTTTGATTAATACTCAGTTCTTATCTACAATGTCTTGTGTGCATACTTGAACATATATGAAATGCAAATACACATACACATAGAAGTGGACAAGAAGAGGACGAGGGGATAAGAAGCATTTTCTTTGATATACACATGTGTCAGACCTTTGAGGAAGACCAAATTTAAAAATCAAAGTTAACAATACTAAAACTACTTTTATTATAGGATTACAGTAATAGAATCTTGCAAGTCTAAAAGTGTTTTTTGCCTCTCTGCATTTATCTATAAGAAATCTAGGGAGGTTCAAATCTAAGTCATTTTCTCACGTTATGTATCTGCTGTCAAGGTTCCAAGTAATATCTGAACTAAATCTGAATCAAAGTACTCCACAAAGTTCCAGTTTATTTCCAGAGCTAACCTGACACTACACGGGGAAACCTGGATCTGAGGTCCTCACTAAGTTGAAAGTTCAGATTTCTGTTTTGTTTTCTCTTATCTGACTATTGTATCAATTGAAGCTCTTCCTCGTATTCATGAAGGTTATTCTGAAAACCCATTATCCATATTGGATCCAGTGAAAGTCTGATCCAGCAGAATAGCATCTAACTGTATTTATAAATTGTTTTGCTTTGAGTTCCTCTGATACAAGGAGATAGGAGAAGTGAAAGCATAGAATAAACAATTTATATATATTACTTTGCAAATATTACTATATTTTGGAAGAAAAATGCCCTAACTTCAGTTTTCTATTACTGGTTTTCTCCCATGGTAGAAAATTTTGATATTTGCTTTTCCAATGTTACAGTAATGTCTATATTAATATTTTGAATATTCACTCTTGATGAGACATCTATACTAATAAAACAGAGTGCTTGAATATAGAGATGCCATGTTGTTCATTCAGCTAATTAGAGTACCTGTTCTGTATGGATTTATTCAATTCCTCTACCAGTGTGATTTTAGAAGATTACATAGAATTGATTATTATAATGGTAGAGAGATCACGCAATAATTACTTTCAGAATCTTTTTAAAGTAGTAATTTTTATAGTGATACCGATTACTTTAATATGTGGTAAAATTATTCAGTGCATTACACATATAAAGAAATGGACCTAACTTTGACTTGAAATATTTCACAAATTTCTAATTTCAGCATTCAGATTTTGGAAAATTTCGTTTTCCCCTATTTTTAATATGAAAGTTAAACATTTTAACATTGGAAATGTAGTTGTTTGAGACAATTTCACCAGTCAACTCATGAAGTAAATGTGAGTTGTTCTTAATTCACAGATCAATAACACTTTGCCTAATAATTAAATGCCACTGAAATATAGTATTTGACTAGATATTTGGGTATTTGACTAGATATATGAAATACTGAACTCAAACATTTGCAAAATATTCAATAATATTTGTAATATTATTTCGTAAATATTACATGTCAAATGTATACAAATGATAGATATCTAAATTTTCAAAGGAAAATGGTGAAGAAAATTTTCAGGAACTTATTTGCCCTATCAGTTCAAGACATTCATATTTTGTGTACTAGTTTGGACATTTTTGGATATTTTGCACATTATCCAAGATTCTCTTATGCTTATCAGCAATGCTCAATTCCATGTCACCAGAGGGCAGTATTAATAGGCTTAATCCAGCAATATGTCAGGTCTACTTCATCTCTAGAACTAGACATATCATACCTCTTCTCCTACTTTACTTAACCACCAAACTAAAAACATGCGTTTGCTGATCTAGTTTCTCAGAGAGGAACAAAATAAAACTTCATTGAATATTTTCTGCTTTCTGGTTTATAGATTAGGTTCCAAACACCCCTAATTTAGTTGCTAATTCTGAATAAATTTACCAAGGGAGAAAGAGAATGTTTCTCCTCCCACACTTTTTAAAAATCTCTCTCTCTCTCTCTCTCTCTCTCTCTCTCTCTCTCTCTCTCTCTCTCTCTCTCTCTCTGTGTGTGTGTGTGTGTGTATGTGTGGTATTAATGGTAGCAAAGCTCATTAGTGCTACCATTTTCCACAAATTCAATTTCTGAACCTTTGAAAACACATCTCACAGCCAGTCATCATTCCATAACTCAAAAAGGCAACCTATTTAAATACAGGGGAAGAAAGTCATACTATTCATCTAGTACCACATTGCTTAGGACATAGTCCCAATTGGTGTCTTTTGTCTCTCCCCCCCCCCCTTTCTTTTCTTTTAACCATACTCACCAGGATGTACCAACTCCAAATTGCCAGAACCTCTCCTTTCCACAGAGAAAACATACTCATGTCCTCTACAGACAGGGTAGAAAAAAATAGCTGGTCAGTGCTGCACAATATACAACAGGCAATTATGATTCAAGTGTCCAAATTATAATCAGTTTGACAAACGTCTACAAGCATCTTCATTCTATTTTATATTTTCAGTAAGACAAGGCAATCATACAAGCAGACAATTCCATCAGGGAAGCTTGTTAGCTGCTTAGTCTGTTAAACCCTGGTTGCCATAGCATCTAGAGTTGAAAAAGCGGCAGATTGGCATGAAAAAGCTTGTCGACAATTGCCCTGTCACAGCATGCAAGCCAGGTCTGCTCAGAGGCAGTACACTACAAGTTTTCTTTCCCAGTTTGTACTACCCCATGCTGTTTAATAATATCCATTTACTGGTATTGGGATTGATCTAGTGCAGTATAAAATCGTCATCGAGTGACATTGCTTTTCACTCGGTGTGACATTTTTTTTATTATTATTTTAACAAACTAAGACCTGGCAATTAGTTCGTAAATGCAATTTAGTATATTTACCAGGAGAAGCTCACGTAAATAGGTTATGTCCACTGGGTGGACGAGGAAGGCGGGGAGAGAATCTACTCTCTGCACATTTACTGAGATAATCAGGTTTTACTAAATAGGAAAGAAATCTTTTCAATAGCTTTTCAAACAACTTCAGCCTAGTTAGCCCTTAAACACCACAAAGGAGTGCTTTGCATTGTGAATGTGGTATTATTTAAAACACATAGGTAGAGTATACCATCTTTTTTTGTCACATAATATAATGAAACCAATTACCAAGCAATACCAATTACCAGTTTGCTTGGCGATAATTTCCATTTGACAAGTGTCTGTGGGAAACTGAATGGATGGCAAAATATTTTTTCATGGAAATCCTATTGCGTGTCTTAGATTTGTAAGGCATTCCCAAGAATGTCCCATCCTTCTATTAAAATTAATATCTTCACCTTGGCCAATGCCTTTCCCTAAGCTACGTTTGCCAGAAAAAAAATACTTAATTATAATGTAAGCCTTGTTGTCATAGTCAAAAAGAAACCACAGAAGGGAAGAGAAAGTCTAGTTATAAAAATGCACTTTGTTTCATTATCTCCTCTTTATCTGTTCTGTCACTTTGCATTTTATTTCCTCCTTCAGTGCAGCGATTGTAGTAAATCTTGAAAACTATATAGTCAGAAACACAAACTGATAAACCCAGGAGAGTCCATAGACGTGGATTCTTTCTCATTATAACCATTATCAAGACACGTGAGTTTTTACATCAAAATTGCTTCAGTCTTTCTTCTGTGTGTTGCATGAAGATTGTGGCTTTTTCGAAAGCTACAACTAATTTGTGTTTTACCAAATCCATCAATGCCCCCAATAGACATCATAATTAAGAGAAAAATGCAAGAAGCAGCAAGGCTCATGTAAATTGCATTAGAACTGTATTCAGAGTCTTTAAAAGGGGGATCTTTCAAATATTATGTTGTCTCTCTTTTGATGGTTTTTTTTCAATTCTCAGAGAATGCTTGAGAGGAATTTTCACTTTTATTTGACTTCATTCATCTGACTTGCCATGCAGAATACAAAAAGTTCAGTCTTCTGGAGGTTAACAGTGTATATTTACTTTAAAAGGTTTTTTGTTATGTTCCATGTTTCAAGCCTCTATAATTAAGGGTCTGTTAACATTTCCATTATACTTCCCCCACCCTTTTCTCCAGGAGTTTATAACTTACAGCAGTGATAAATATTAACCTGAAGCTGAAATTTGTCATATATACTCTCAGTCTGGAAATAGCTGATTCCCCCTCCCTGAAATCTACATGTCCAATTTTATTTCTTTCAGTTTTGGGAAATGGCTCTTTCTTGAATCTAAAATAGCGAAAGGATAGGGAGCCAAAAATTGAGAGGTCAAAGGACTTAGTGATGACCAGGAGCAACACTTAGACATAATTATTGGATACCTTATAATCATCTTTTATAAATCCAGACAAATAACAAGATATTCATGTGCAATAGCTTAACATACTTATGGATGCTATTCAAAAACCTTAACAGATCTGCATTTCATAGACTAGCAAACTAAAGTTGATGTGCTTAAGAGATCTGATATGCCAATTGCTTATGGAGTCTATAATTGCATAGCAAAGTGATTATATAACAACTCCAAATGCTTTGGGTCACCAATCTAAAAGTGAATGTTATGCATAGGTCAAAATATTTATTTTCTTGCTCCAAATGCAAAATTAGAAAGTGCAAACGTTACAAAAGTACCTTTATTTTTTAAAAACAACAACAATACATGCACTCTATCATAATACTGACTGTAGTTGGCAAGGAAAGGCATATTTGTATGTCAGGACAGGAGTTAATTTTTCTACAGTTTAGGAAAGGCCCAAGAATATAATACCTATTATGGAAAAATCCTTGTATTTAAGTTACTATTAAGTTATCCTTCTGTACAGCCCAGTAGAGCAATCCTGCACTAGTTGGGCTCCTAAAGTGGCCATACATTTTCTAATTCATTCTCGTTAAACCAATGAAATCCAAGGTGCCTCTACATCAATTGTATATTGTCCATGGGCTTTGAAGAATTGATATGAGTGTCCCAAACAAGTCCATTTCTTGTGAATGGAAGCTGTATGGAAGCAGGTATTGGTTGTATCTTTCTATCAGATTCAAATAGGAAAAAAAATTCTACAATTTTAATCTTATTGGTCTGCTGCTGGAAGATGGACCAAAACCCAACTTTAAGCTTCTGCTTAACCGATGGTGAATTATAATAGACCCACCCCCTGGATATGTACAAGTCTATTCTTTCACCACTTGTTTTGAGACAATTAAACATATCCAATAACTGAGCAATTAAAAATGTAGTGCTTATGTTTGTCTTCAAATAATCAATAATGGTAAAATGCTGCAAATTTGTAATGTTATTATTTTAAAACATGATATTTCATTTCTATCGCACAGCACAATAGTACATTCTTATCACCTGTTTAAACGCTGTGGGATTTGACCTAAATATTTTCAGTTCTGAGTGTGATATCTAGGAAACATGTGTCAGTCTCTATTTGTCTTTTAATTAATGCTGGCAGCATAGAGAAAACTGCCGTACACCTGAGATTTACTAAGAAAAAAATGTGTGTTTAAATATTTGTAAATAGGAGGCAGTAGTGAGGGAGACAGAATTACATGTCACAGTAAATAATAATTCAGTAACTCATAAAAGAAGCATCACATAACAATAATCCTTACCTGACTAAAAATAAACACTTTCTTTCAATAGTTATAAATGGAAAGCATGAGTGAAGGTTAAATGTTTTATACGTGTCAGGGAGAGATGCTTTAGAATAGCTTGTTCCTTCCTGTTGTATTTCTTTCTTCTCAAATGTTCTACAACTGTCTGAAAGCACATTAGCTGCCAGGTGTCACAGTGATGTCTTCATGCTGCAGCTTACGGACGTGAATTTACTACGATCTATTTAATCATCAGTGTATCGATTTTCCTCTGCTTTCCTCCATTTTAGCCCCATAGCAGGCTCCTGTAATTTCCTTTGGACAAAGTGTAACCAAACTGTGCTAAGTGATGTTGATTTGCAGGCATAAGCAGAGGGGTAAATATAAATTAACAAGCGATAAACATCTTACAAGTAGTAAGTCAATAAAAACAGTTCTCCACACTTCTTGGTGGAATGATTTTGAAGCAGGCTTTGAACAAAGGTGTCCAAAGAAACTGACAAGAGCCTAAGAGCATTCCCTCCCCCTCCCTTTCCTCTCTCCCTCTCCCTCTCCCTCTTCCTCTCTCTCTCTCTCCCTTTCTCTCTCTCTCTCCCTCCCTCTCCCCCCCTCTCTCTCTGTATTGTGATTACGAATTGATCAACCTAAAAGCCTCAGATGCAACTGAAGCAGCCGTAAGCTGCTGATTGAAAGGGCTCAGTGGGAGCTGCTATTTGTTTGTTAAACTCCCATGATTCCAAGTAGATAATTGGTCTGTGAAGTTCAGGTCAGAATCCGAATTTGTTTTCTTACTTCTCAGCTGGCTGTGCTCTGATGATTTCAAAACTTTGGTGTATATATTTAGCCAGCAGCAAACCTAACATCTTTAAAGTAAAAAAAAAAAAAAAGATGCTGGTGGTATTTTTTGTTTCCCCTTCCAGGTGCTGAATGGAAAGCACCCCACCCCAGAAGCTCTTAATAGAGCCAAGTTATGAAACTGATTTATTTCTGTCACCTCCTTTCTGGAAAACAGTGACGAGGATTAATGCATATTGTTGGTGCTGGGGAAAAAAAAGCCTGACAACGCATCCCTTGTGAATTTGATTGTCTGTTTTATTGCCCATGTAAGAGTCGGTATCTTATTATACCCTTAGGTTGCAACTGTAAATGGATATAGATTTAAAAGACATCAAGAGAAATGTGAGCAAATTGTAGGATCAAACAAGGTTGTTGATTCCTTGCAACCTATTTTCTATGTCTGTATTTGTCAGTGTTTTTCTTCCAGCAATGACCAGCTTCCTTTATGTGCTTAGAAGAGAGATGGTCTCAAGGGCTATATGCCAAAGGAGCTGTTTATGAAAGCAGAATGGAGCAGTGTCTGAGTTTTCCCTCTAGTTTTTCCTATCCAAGTCTCCATTGTAAACGAATTGGCTGCTTCTTGTATCTGTACTACTGCTTATCTCATCAGCTGGAGAAACTACCATTATTGTGAAGATTATTATTTACATATATTCTTAGAAGGAACACAAATGGATATGGAAGAAAGAATACCAGAAGGAAATTAAGTGAAAGTTCTTTAAAGAAAAAAAGAATTGTGAACATACTGAATGGGTTCCACTTACCTTTGCCACCATTTTGCATTGCAACGTTTCACACGCTACACTTGCTCCACTCATGGAATTTCACTTCGGCATATGCTCAGTAGCAGGATTCAGTCTGAAACACAGCTGATCAGCTGATCAGCTAGGCTTTGGGCAAAGAAATAAAAGTCAGTATTAATCTGAGGCTGGATGGGAGGCTTTGTTTCAAGCAGTGGAAGGGGAGAGGCCATCCAAACATGGAAAAATTTGCCAAAAATTCTCGAAACAAGATGGTGGCATTCACAGACCAGTACCGACTGAACCAGATCCGCGATGTCATCATCATCATGTCACCAGTGGATCACTAGTGGTTTGAGAGATCTGGTCTGAACCAGGAGGAACCCACCTCCCAGGAAAGAGAAGGTGGAGCTTAAAATATTCAAGATGTTGGTTATCACCTTTTAAGCCCTACATGCAGGGGTGGGCTGCTGCCCAGATGTTGGGGAATGCAGTGGGGTAGTGAAAATGGAGCTCCACCCCAGAGCACCCAATTTGCACTGAAAGATGTTGAAAGAAAATGCAGGCCATCCTGCATAAGCCAAACCCACGGTATGGTAGTAAAAATTTTGATAGCCCTTCACTGCCTACATGGCTTAGGGCCAGACTATCTTCGGGACTGCCTCTTATTGCACAGCTCCCAGAGACTGATTAGAGCCCACAGGGTCAGCCTTCTCCAGGTCCCATCGGCTAAGCAATGTCAGTTGGCGGGACTGTGGGGGAGGGCCTTCTCTGTGGTAGCACTGGCTCTCTGCAACCATCCTCCTCCTGAGATCCATACTTGCCTTCCAGAAAGCCTTAAAGACTTGGCTCTGCCGGCAGGCCTGGAGCTGATTTATCTCCTGGATCCGGCCACAAAAGGGATATGTGATTTTTATATATGTGGGTTTAAAATTGTTTTTATTGTTTTTTATGTTTAGGTTGTTGTAAGCCACACAGAGTCCATCAGGAGTTGGGCAGCATATAAATTTAAATAATGATAAACAAATAAATAAAATGAAACAGTCAATTAAATTCCAAACGGCTATCCCTTGCTATAGTATAGTATTATATTAGATTTTGTTTTCTAGACTTTTTTTCCTCCACAGCCTATGGCTAGATCTGGCTTATATCCACCTTTTTAAAGTTTCTCCTGCCATAACAAATTTGTTCCCGTTTTATTATTTCCAACATTCCATATTCCATTTAGTTGGAAAGAATGACTAACCCTAATCCGGGTAGAGATGAGAAGCTGGTTTGGAGAACCTTGCCAGAGAGACAATAGCAAACTGCTGCTACTTCAGAATGACAGATTTAAGCAAGATTCCACTACTGACTCAAGGAATCTTCTAGAGCAGAGATGTCAAACTCAAGGCCCATAGGCCAGAGCTGACCTGCAGGGTGGTTAGTTCTGACCCATGGAGCCACCTTGGAAACATCAAAAGACCAGCCCACAGTCCCTTTGCCAGTGAAAACATGTATGGCTCTCCCAGGCTCCATTTTCAGATATGACGTCCTCCTGTAGCTCTTTGTCAGAAAAACTGGAGTCTGAGTATGCCGTTGTGGTTGAAAACAGAGCCTTGATGAGTGATGTTGAGCTGGCCACAGTCACCTTGGCCCTGACCCTCAGCGTCCTGATATCAAACACAACTCTGATGTGGCCCTCAATAAAATTGAGTTTGACACCCCTGTTCTAGAGTCATCCCAGAGTTGTTAATATGTATAAGTTTATGCTGCCTCATTGATATCTGGGTGATATTGGAAGATTTTGTAATTCTCTATTGTGGAAATGGCCTTGGTGACCCTTAAAAGACTCTAGAAGCTACTGTATATCAGACTTTCTGAGATGACACATGCCAAACAAATTGCCCAAAAAGTTGCTTTTATTTTATTATTAATAGATCTATTGTTTTAAATATGGAATACCTGGTTCTAGACAGAGCTGGAATGTGAACACACTAACAACATAGTTCCAACAGAACTATTAAGTGAGTAAGAATTTTGGAATGCTATTATGAAGGAATGAACGAATAGAGATGTTACCAAATGCATTCCAAATCTATATTGGGATAGTGCTAGAGAGAATTTTAATTACTGTATATGAGAATCAATATTATAAATTGCCTGGAAAAGTTCTTTGCTTGCCAGAAACAAATAAATCTCAGGTACTGTTCAGCAGCATAAGGCTCTTTCTATATAAAATAGCTAGACAGATAGTAATGTATAATAATGAATATTCAACAAAGTACTCTGAATCTGTCTTGCTGTTACTTTCATCTTGTTGTGGCTCTTGAAAAGCTATTTTGAAATGTTTGCAGAATCCCTTCCAAGGCTTTTCATAATTCTGTCAGTAAACCTGCATCTACAGATTGCCTAAAAAGTCATATCCATGAATATAGAGGCTGACAAAGTAATTGCTTTCTTGGCCTCAATTCAGAAGAACAGGCTATTTAGGAAAGTGCTGAAACAACTTGAAATGAATGGTCTTCAAAAAATGTATTTTTAATTAAAGTGTACGGTATTTTGAACCACATTTCCATAGCTTCCCAGTCTTCTTGAAAATATATTTTGTTCTGTTAGGACAAGGAATTAGACAATGGAATAAGTGTCTGTACTGAGCTATGAAACAAGTCTGCAGAGATAGCAGCGTGCAAAATTCAAAGGAAGACTTCAGGCAGACTTTCACTGAACCACAACCATGAATTTGTGTCCAGATAAACCTAGGGTTATATTTCATTCCTAAATTAAATTAAATAAGAAATGAATCATTGTCATCAATTGCTGCAAATTACCATCACAACTATAAGAACCTGGACACAAAGTCATGTTTGATTGGCATAGGAGTTATTGACTAACATCTTAACATCTGCACTTGAAAAATGGGCAGACACAATTCTCTCTTCTGGGACATTTCAAATTTTAAAGAACTAAATGAGTGTCTTAAATGAGTGTCTTACCTGAGAGACTGAAAGCATCCATTTTGCCTCTTGGACTTAAAATAAGAATGGTTTATTGTGGAAAATATGTGTTTGCTATGGAAACTAACCCACAAAGGAGGGACCTAGGAGTCAACCTCTGGCCACCTGAGACCGACCAGAGAGGTAGGAGGTGAACCACCGAAAAATGGTACCTTGAACCCCCAACCCCTCCAGCCGGTGCAGAAGGATACCATGGTCAATGGTATCATAGAAACATAGAAGACTGATGGCAGAAAAAGACCTCATGGTCCATCTAGTCTGCCCTTATACTATTTCCTGTATTTTATCTTACAATGGATATATGTTTATCCCAGGCATGTTTAAATTCAGTTACTGTGGATTTACCAACCATGTTTGATGGAAGTTTGTTCAAAGGATCTACTACTCTTTCAGTAAAATAATATTTTCTCATGTTGCTTTTGATCTTTCCCCCAAGTAACTTCAGATTGTGTTCCTTTGTTCTTGTGTTCACTTTCATATTAAAAACACTTCCCTCCTGAACCTTATTTAACCCTTTGACATATTTAAATGTTTCGATCATGTCCCCCCTTTTCCTTCTGTCCTCCAGACTATACAGATTGAGTTCATTAAGTCTTTCCTGATACGTTTTATGCTTAAGACCTTCCACCATTCTTGTAGCCCATCTTTGAACCCGTTCAATTTTGTCAATATCTTTTTGTAGGTGAGGTCTCCAGAACTGAACACAGTACTCCAAATGTGGTCTCACCAGCACTCTATATAAGGGGATCACAATCCTATCGAAAGCTGCTGAGAGCTCAAGAAGCACCAGGATAGAGGATTGCACCCTATCCCGGGCCCGGCAGAGATCATCTGTCAGTGCAGCCAAAACAGTTTCAGTGCTGTAGCTGGGCCTGAATTCTGAATGACGAGGGCCTAGATAATGGGCTTCATTCATTCATTCTTGAAGCTGGAGCAACACCACTTTCTCAACAATCTTTACTATAAAGACAGGATGATAATTGCTCAAAACAGCTGGGTCCAGGGAATGCTTCTTGAGGAGGGGGCACACAGGTGCCTCCTTGCAGGGAGCTGGAAAGGACTCCTCCTTCAAAGAAGTATTGATAATCTCTTGGACCAGTTCCGTGTCACCTCCCTGATGGCAGGGAGTCAGAAGGTACATGGATACAGTAAACAGGTGGTGGAACTCACAGCTCCAATGGCCTTGTCCACTTCATCAGGCATTATCAGGTCAAACTCCTCCCACACAACAGGACTAAGATGAGCCTCTGTCAAATTTACTGACTCATTGTCAGACGATACTGCATTCCATTCCGTCAAGGTCTGTCCAGATCTGAGTGTTTTTATCTGCGAAAAACTCATTAAAGTCCTCAGCACTACTCTGCAAGGGTTCGTCGGCTCCCCTCTGGTTAAGAAGGGAGATAACCACCCTAAACAGGGCGGCTGGGCAAGATTCCACTGATGCAATCAAGGCAGCATGATACGCATATCTTGCCACCTTGAGCATCCCTTTATAAGTCTCAATATGAGCTCTCAATAGTGTTCGGTCAAATTCAGATTTGCTTTTCCTCCAACACATCTCTAGACATCTCTTCTGGCTTTTTATCCCCTTGAGTTCCTCAGTAAACCAAGAAGCTCTCCATGGTCTAATGCCACAGAGAGGTTGCAAAGGTGCAATTGGGTCAAGAGCTGCCCTTGCAACCATATTACAGTCCAATACCGGGTCTCTGCCGAACTGTGGATAAGCGAATTCAGTAGAACCCCAAGCGCCCTCTGAAAGCACTGAAACTCCAACCGTAGCAGAAAATAATCTGACCATGACAAGGGCGAAGTATCTAGGCCCCTTAAATTCAGATCATTGCTCAGCTGCTCTGAGAAGAATACCATGTCTGGGGGGTGTCCCCCTTCATGGGTCAGATCCTGAATTACTTGAATCAGGTCATGGTCGACATGGAAGCCATGAACTCCCATGCCAGCCCAGAAGACCTGTCGAGTGATGGTGTGTTAATGTCCCCAAGAACAGCAAGGTTTGGTAACTCCATCACCAACCTGTCCACCTCCTTGAACAGCATGGGCAGGTACATGAGCAACAAGTCCACCTGAACGCCTAAGTCCAACTTCACGAAGAGAGATTCACAAAACACTATCGCAGGAGCAGACAGCCTGCGTAGGTTGAGGGTCTCTCTGGCTACAATAGCCACTCCTCCCCCCCTTCCCTCAGGTCGCGGTTGATGCCATACCTGAAACCCAGCTGGGCACATCTTAGAGAGAGGAACTCCTCCCTCCAGGCCCAGCCAGGTTTCAATAACACACACCAGGTTGGCCTCCTCCTCCAGGAGTAAATCCCGGATGAGGAGAGCTTTATTAACAACTGACCTGGCATTCAGCAGCAACAGTCTGAACCAAGGGTCTGAATTTCGCCTCTCACCAGTACCCTGGGTCGAGCTCATGGGGCCAGAACAAAGGATCGCTTTCAAGCAGCAAGGCCTTGTTCCCCGAGTGCAGCCTACCCCATGGCTCCTGCCATATCTGCCTCTTCCCAGCAATACCGGAATATTCCGGCCTCTACCTTGCCAGAGATAGTCTCCCCCACTCCTCCAGTCTCTCTATGCCCTGGCAAGCTAGCCTTTCCATTCAACCCATTCACCTCACTCACACTCCTCATCCAATCCATTAATATTCCAATCAATCCCACTATATGCAATCTATAGTTATCCTTCTAAAATGACCCCCCCACACACAAATAAGTTAGTTAAAATTAGATTAAAATTAAAGCTAAAAAACCCTGTTAGTTATCTAGAAACCCTGTCAGTTAAAAAAGACATAAGGCCCTCCTCTCTCCACCAGTGAGTATCCTCTCTCCTCAAATGAGGACAATAATATTATTAAAAACATCTCTATGATGTAAATGATCTTATATATAAAGGGAAAGTTCAATTCTGGGTTGGTGTGTGATATTCTGAGTCTAATATTATCCCAATAGATTTTGTTAATATTTGCTACAAAGGTGGAATTAATTAAGGCCATCAGAGTCCGAAGTCCAAAAAGTCTAAAAGAAAAGGTCTTCAACATAATGTTTGAGTCGCAAGTGTCCTCTACTTGTAATGTTGGTTATAATGCCTTATGTTAAGATGCTTACTCTTCTTTTCACTGAGTGTTCCAGTAGTCAGCACTCCAGTAATCTGCCTCCCTCCAACCAATCTGCAATTTAACTGCAACAAACTGCCCCATAACCGAACTCAACATAGACAAAAGCACAGTGAGGGACTACCTGAGGGAACTCAACGAATACAAATCACCAGGGCCAGACGGACTTCACCCCAAAGTCCTAAAAGAATTGGCAGACACCATAGCGGAACCACTCCTCCTCATCTACCAAATATCCTGGATCACTGGAGACCTACCGGAAGACTGGAAGCGAGCTGACGTAGTCCCCATCCACAAAAAAGGCAAAAAGACCGACCCAGGTAACTACAGACCAATCAATCTGACCTCTATACCTGGAAAAATACTGGAGAAAATAATAAAAAAACAACTTATCCACTTCCTAGAAACAAACAAGATCATATCCAATAGCCAGCACGGATTCATCAGAAACAAATCATGCCAAACCAATCTCATATCATTTTTCAACACCATAACCAAGTCAGTTGACCAACGCAACTCAGTGGACCTCATATACTTGGACTTCAGTAAGGCTTTCGATAAAATCGACCACAATCTCCTAATCCACAAACTAGAAAAAAATGGAGTAGATTACTACACATGTAGATGGATAAACAGTTGGCTGACCAACCGCACCCAACGAGTTGTCCTCAACGGCACCAAATCCACATGGAAAAAAGTAGACAGTGGAGTACCACAGGGCTCTGTCCTGGGTCCTGTACTCTTTAACATCTTCATCAACGACCTGGACGAGGGAATAAAAGGGGAACTAATAAAATTTGCAGATGACACCAAGCTGGCGGGGGTAGCCAACACCCTTGAGGACAGGCTCAGAGTACAAGAAGACCTAGACAGACTATCACAGTGGGCCCATACCAACAAAATGAGGTTCAACACCGACAAATTCAGAGTCCTCCACCTCGGCAAAAAGAACCCTAGACATACATACAGCCTGGGAGATACCCCACTCCGCAGTAGTGACTGCGAAAGAGATCTTGGAGTCTTGGTGGACAATCAACTAAACATGAGTCAGCAATGTGCAGCAGCAGCCAAAAAAGCCAACTCAATCCTAAGCTGCATCAACAGAGGAATACGCTCCAAGACCAGGGAAGTACTAATACCACTCTACTATGCCCTGGTCAGACCCCACCTGGAGTACTGCATCCAATTTTGGTCACCTCACTACAAAAAAGACATCGAAACTCTGGAGAAGGTGCAAAAAAGAGCAACCAAAATGATTAGGGGACTCGAAACCAAGTCTTACGAAGAGAGATTGAGAACTGGGCATGGACAGCCTAGAAAAAAGAAGGTCTAGAGGGGACATGATAGCAGTTTACAGATACTTGAGGGGTTGCCACGGTGAGGAGGGGGTCTCTTTATTCCCCAGGGCACCAGAGGGCCAGACGAGGAACAATGGTTGGAAGCTGACCAAGGAGAGATTCAACCTGGAAATAAGAAAGAACTTCCTGACGGTCAGAACGATCAACCAATGGAACTGCCTGCCAGGGGAGGTGGTGAACTCCCCAACTCTGGACACCTTCAAGAGGAGATTGGACTTCCATTTGGCTGGGGTGCTGTAGGGTTTCCTGCTCAGGCAGGGGGTTGGACTCGATGGCCTAACGGTCCCTTTCAACTCTATTAATAAATAAAATAAAATAAATATCTGCCAAGAAGAAGTCCCTAGCCCTTCACAACTGTATTATTATTATTATTATTATTATTATTATTATTATTACTATTATTTATTAGATTTGTATGCCACCCGTCTCTGAAGACTCGGGGCGGCTAACAACAATATAAAAAGACAATGTAAACAAATCTAATATTAAAAACAATCTAAAAAACCCCAATTTAAAGAACCACTCATACATACAAACATACAATGTATAAATTCTATAAGCCTAGGGGAAGGGAAATTTCAATTCCCCCATGCCTGACGACAGAGGTGGGTTTTAAGGAGCTTGCAAAAGGCAAGGAGGGTGGGGGCAACTCTGATATCTGGGGGGAGCTGGTTCCAGAGGGTCAGGGCTGCCACAGAGAAGGCTCTTCTCCTGAGTCCCACCAAATGACATTGCTTAGTCGATGGGACCCAGAGAAGGCCAACTCTGTGGAACCTAACCGGTTGCTGGGATTCATGTGGCAGAAGGTGGTCCTGGAGATAATCTGGTCCGATGCCATGAAGGGCTTTATAGGTCATAACCAACACTTTGAATTGTGACCAGAAATTGATCGGCAACCAATGCAGACTGCGGAGTGTTGGTGTAACATGGGCATACCTTGGGAAGCCCATGATTGCTCTCGCAGCTGCATTCTGCACAATCTGAAGTTTCCGAACACTTTTCAAAGGTAGCCCCATGTAGAGAGCATTACAGTAGTCAAAACTCGAGGTGATGAGGGCATGAGTTGCCGATCAATTTCCGGTCACAATTCAAAGTGTTGGTTATGACCTTTAAAGCCCTTCATGGCATCGGACCAGAATATCTCCGAGACCGCCTCCTGCCGCACGAATCCCAGCGACCGATTAGGTCCCACAGAGTGGGCCTTCTCCGGGTCCCGTCAACTAAACAATGTCGGTTGGCGGGCCCCAGGGGAAGAGCCTTCTCTGTGGCGGCCCCGGCCCTCTGGAACCAACTCCCCCCGGAGATTAGAACTGCCCCTACTCTTCCTGCCTTCCGTAAACTCCTTAAAACCCACCTTTGCCGTCAGGCATGGGGGAACTGAAACATCTCCCCCTGGGCACGTTTAATTTATGCATGGTATGTCTGTGTGTGTGACTGTTAGCATATGGGGTTTTTTAAATATTTAAATATTTTAAATTTGTCTGATTGCTTATGATTTGTTTTTTACATGTTGTGAGCCGCCCCGAGTCTTCGGAGAGGGGCGGCATACAAATCTAAGTAATAATAAATAAATGAGTGACCGTGAGCAGTGAGTCCTGGTCCAGATAGGTCTGCAACTGGTGCACCAGGCGAACCTGGGCAAACGTCCCCCTCACCACAGCTGAAAGACGTTTCTCTAATGTGAGCTGTGGATCGAGGAGGATGCTCAAGTTGCGGACCTTCTCTGAGGGGGTCAATAATTTCCCCCCCCCCCCAGGGTTATGGATGGACAGATGGAATTGTCCTTGGGAGGCAGAACCCACAGCCACTCCATCTTATCCAGGTTGAGTTTGAGTCTGTTGACACCCATCCAGACCCCAACAGCCTTCAGGCATCGGCACATCACTTCCACTGCTTCATTGACTGGATATGGGGTGGAGAGGTATAACTGGGTATCATCCGCATACTGATGATACCTCACCCCATGCCCCTGGATGATCTCACCCAGCGGTTTCATGTAGATATTGAACAGCAGAGGGGAGAGGACCGACTCCTGAGGCACTGTAAGTAATTCTAAGCCTAATAATTTCCAAATGTTAGCTTTCTGCCAGTAGCCTTCACCTGACTATGCTCTTTTCAGTTCAGATATTCTCGCTCCATCATTTTATCACAGTCTCCAATGCAATCTCCACTGACTGTTCTCACCAGTGGTCTCCTTACTGCTCCTTACTGCTTAACAATGTTTTACAGCACTCTCTAAGCAGTTTAGAGTCCGCATATTGCCCCCAACAATTTGGGAGCTCATTTTACCATCCTGAGAAGTATAGAAGGCTGAGCCAACCTGGTGAGATTTGAACTGCCAAATTGCAGGCAGCCAGCAGGCAGCAGAATTAGCTTGCAGTTCTGCACTCTAACCACTATGGCACTGCGGCATATAGACAGCAACACATGTTTAGAGACTCTAAGATTATGGTGAACCTATGACACATGTGACAAATGTATAGCACCACCACCGCCTTCACTCATGACTTGTAGAGGATGCATTTGTAGTGGCTGTATTTGTAGAAGCTTGGGAATGGGGTAGGTAGACTGCCATATAGCCTCTAAACCAGTGATGGTGAACCTTTTTTGTCTCATGTGCCCACACCCATTATGCAATGCCCTCTCCCCCACATGCATGCACACAACCACAGCATTGCACAACCATGAATGCATACAACCCCCACACACTGCCTCCCTTGTGAATGCACACAGGCCTTTCTGGTAGGCCAATTGGGTTGTTTTTTGCTGTCCCCAGGGTTCAGGAAAGTCTAGAGACAGCAAGAAATGGCCCAACGGAACTTCCAGTTGGCCTATTGGGTCATTTTTCACCATCCTTAGGCTTCAAGAGGTTTTCCTAAAGCCTGGGGAGAGCAAAAATGACTGAAAAAAAGGCCAAAAATCAGTTGGACAACATACGCATGCAAACTGGAACTGGTAAAGGGCAACACCTCACGGGCCCTCAGATGTGGCTCCACGTGCCAACTGTCATAGGTTTGCTATCACTGCTCTGGACTATGGCTGTCAAATTCACAATATCATGTTGTCATCACATAATATATCATGCATTTTTCCCTTCTCTATATTAGGGATGGGTGTGGACAGTGCATCCAGTCCATGGGTCATGAGATTGACACCTCTGCTCCAGACTCTCTGGACTTTGTGCAAAAGGGCCATAGTTTTGCAGGATCTCACACAATAACAGGGTGTGGTTTCACATGATTTTTGAAGCTGAAGAGGCCACAGAAAAACATTCTCCAAAACCACTTCAAGAATGAAAGTGACCCAGAGCTGACTCACATAATTCCACATGATCTCGTCAACAAAAAAGACAACACTGCCTGAAAGTAAGCAGTGCTTGGAAGATCCTGGGGATCACACACAAGATTGGAGTGGGTTTTTTAAAAAAATAAATGAATATGTAAAAATGCATTGTTTTTAATTTTTTGCATACCAAGTCCAAATGTTCATCATTACTGATGTAAGGAAACATATGACAAATAATGCTTCATAACAATGAGTCACTTGATTCACAATGTATAAGATGATGGTTGTTATTTTTTTCCCTAGTCTTGCTCCACTTCAGCATTCAAGAACTACAGATATGGATATTTGGAAATCTGCAATAAATCCATTTAAAACAAAGTTGCCTAACCTTATAGAAATATTGCAATAACCTTCAACATTCACTCGATATTCAATAATTACATTTATTCAACCATATCTCTTTGAAGCTTTTTTATATACAGTCAAATTCATTTTATGCTTTCTCAGACATATCTAATTTTCTTATCCACATAACATGTTATATAGTACATCCAACCATTTTTATTCATGTTTAAGAGTCTTTTGGAGTGGTGCAGCTTTAATAAGCAGCAGCAGCAGCAGCAGCAGCAGTAGTAGTAAGAACATAAGAACATATGAAGAGCCATGCTGAATCAGGCCAAAGGCCATCAAATCCAGCATTCTGTGTCACACAGTGGCCCACCAATTGTACATGAGGATCTTGACTAGAAAGAGAAGGCAAAACCTTCCCTTTCCCTTGACCCACAACAAATGGTACTCAAGGGAATCCTGCCTGCCTCAACCAACATGGATATCTGTTTCAATAACCACTGATACACTTGGCATCCAGTAGTAGTAGTAGTAGTAGTAGTAGTAGTAGTAGTAGTAACAACAACAAGCAATCATTTCACCCCCACTCTTTGGCCTTTGCCTCCCAGCAATTTACCTCCTTGCAGCAAACAGAATAGAGCTTTTTAAGCCAAGCAACTGATTATCAGCTTCCCAGCCCTCAGCTGACTTGAGGCTGCAGGCAAGCCACATGCTGAAATTGAAAATGAAACTAAAGCTGCAAGGAGGCAAGCTGCTGGGAGGTAAAGGCAGAATTTTATTTTCTTGTGCTAATCATACTCCTGAAACTGGATGCCAGGAGGTAAGTTAATAACTATAAATGTCTGTAGAATGTTCAAATTATTATACTTATTTTTTAAAGACTGCTTTATCATTGTTCTTGACAACGTAACATAATAAAGAAGCTTTTTGAAAATAAATGCTTGATCTGAAGAGGCCCAGTGCTTTTGTATCTTCTTTTAAATAGCAGAGAATAATGTATACTTCCAGAAAGCCACATCAATTTTAACAGCATCTGTACAAGTATAATCTGAAATGTAACAGTGTCCTGTTAGTATTAAGATAAGGCAGTTGAGCTAAACCTTGACTTAGTCATGTTTGGAGTAGATCTATTTAAATAATTGGGAGGAATTATGTGACTAAATTTAAGAAAATATTCTGGCATTAATATACTGCCATAATGTATATTTCTCCAATTCTTTGCTATTTCTATAGGTCAGGCACAGAAATACACAGCAAATAGTGTATATCATCTGTGCTGTTTGCTGGGAGGCAGAGGCAGAATTTTTTCCCCTTGTTTTCCTCCCCCAAAACTAAGGTGTGTCTTATACTCTGGTGCATTTTATTCTCCAATGTACAATAATCCAACAGCATCTACTCCCTGCTTAGATTAAAAGTTTTTTGCCATCCAATTTTAAGTACTTTTGGTACTGTATAGAAGAATCTTCAGGCACATATTGCTAAAAAATGGCATGAACGGAACAAGTTCTTCTCTCACATATTTTGCCATGGGTTAAAGGCAAATGGACCTTTTCCCCTTGGATAACACTCACTTAGAACATTGTATTTTTTTTTCTAGAACTCATCTGATTCCTCTATTTTCTACTACATTTCTCATAATCTTCAGTTTAAAAACGCACACCATATCTTTTTTAATTTCAAATCTTCTGCTAATTCATGCTCTTTACTATTTATTTCTCTTACACAGATATAGATAATACTCAACTTACAAGAGTTCATTTAGTGATCTTTCAAAGTTACAATGTCACTGAAAAAAATGACTTATGACCATTTTTCACACTTGCAGCATCCCCATAGTCACACGATTTGCAATCAAACACTTGACAAATTCCTTGTGTGTCCAATCACACTTGGCCAATAAAGAATTCTATTCTATTCTATTCTATTCTATTCTACTCTATTGACAACTGATTTCTATTTATGGTGGTTGTAGTGTCCTGGGGTCATGTAGTCCCTTTTTCTGACCTTCTGAGAAGCAATGCCAATGCTTATTGTCACTTAACAACTGTGTTAGTAATTTAACAACTGCAGTGATTCTCTTAAAAAAATGTGGAAAGAAAAATTTCAAAATGGGACAAAACTCACTTAAAAAATATCTCACTTAGAAACATAAATTTTGGACTCAATTGTAGTTGTAAGCCCAGGACTACCTGTATTGATCTCTGCCACCCATCATGGGTTTCGTCAGTGGATGCATTCCCATGATGCTTCTTAGCAAGAAAAAGACCTTCATAAGGTACATAGCAAATCCAAATACAGAGAAATTATTGCATCTGTCATCTGCATCTCTATAACTGTTTGGTTTGATTCTCCAACCCAACAAGACAGACACAGACTTCAGAGGATAATCAGAAGTTCAGAACTGCAGAAAAAAACAATTACTGCCAACCTGCCTTCCACTGTGGACCTGTATACTGCATGTGTCAAAAAGAGGGCTGTGAAAATATTTACTGACCCCTCACATCATGGACACAAACAATTCCCTCAATACTGTCAAACTATTTGCTAAGTCTCCACTACTTTTAATCTTCTCATCGTTCCCATCACCCATCTCCTCCTCCCACCAATGACTGTATGGCTGTAACTTTGTTGCTTGTATCCTTATATTTATATTGACTGGTTCCTAATATGATTTGACTGCTTATTTGTACCTGGACTATCATTAAGTGTTGTACCTTACGATTCTTGATGAATGTATCTTTTTTTGTACCTAATCCAGCCTACGTGAATTCACAATTTTGAAAACAATGAGACTTTTAAACCAAAATACTGTTTTCAAGAACAGCGCCTTCAGAATGTTGAAAAAATAACAGTATCATGCTTGACATGGAGTTTTACATCTGCCATGTTCAGGGAAACGGTATTCATATTATGATAATTAAAAGCAAACTTAAATGCACATATTAGCTGTGGCATTCTGACAGAATAGCTTTCTGGTGCATGCCTTGCGTGGTGCTGAATGAACTGTGCAAGACCAATCTATAGAACATTTTCTGCAACTGGGAATACATTGCTTTTTTCTTGCACTTCTCCCTCACAAAAAACAACCAAACAGAAAGCTGCCAGTCAAAACATACTTGTTCCTTTACTCACGCTGTTGCTTTCTATTGATGCACTCCATCTTCCTTCTAACAACAAATTTCACTTTGGAATGGGAAAGGTTAAAGACAAAAAAAAAAGCTGTTGCCAAAAATGGCAGATATATTGCTGGAAAGAACTGTTGCTGTTAATCCTGGAGTGACAACAGCAATAATAAAAAGTGTAGCAATTTTAAAAATACCCATTCCACTCACAAAATAAAAATGGAACCTGAAAAAAGGAAAACAGCAATAAAAAATGATAATGCAATCCAATCAAAATGTTTATTAGATTTTATCCTGCAAAAAAGAGGCTTTCTTCATTAAACATCAGTTCAGCATTCGATTAAATGTTGGAACTTTATAAGCATTAAGTAACAACCATAGCAGTATTGCAAATAAAATATTGGAAGTAGAAGTTAACTTCAAAGTGGTTTGTTTTATCTTTTGCATATGTGCAAAAAATAATTTCTAAAACACTATTCTCTGGCTGTTGAAACAATATTCTGGGGGTCTTAAGATGAACCATATCATAAAATCCTTCAAGATGTGCTATTATTTTGATTTTTTAAGATTGATGAAGCATGTGGACATCTTTTATTCTCAAGAAATCTAATCAAATAAGTAATAAGTGTTAAATTTGCTAACTGGATTTGTAAATAACAATAGAATGCAGAAATATATTAAAATGAATGTAGAAGGGATAAACAATAGCTATGCAATTCAGCATGGAAAGGAAATCTGGATATGAGCCATTAAGCATACTTACCTTCCCATCACCTTGTTCTATTTTAAGATAAGTAACATAATGCAGAAGGCAAAAAGGAGTAAGAAATAGAAGGCAAAGAAAGTAAATGAAAGGCATACTCTAACACCAACCCTGAAAACAAAAAAACCAAACAATCAAAACTATTGCCATTCATACAATCTCTCCATATCTTTCCACTCTTGCAAACTATCATTAGTTTCAATCAATAAAATAGAGCTGGAAAGGACCTTAGCAGTCTTCTAGTCCAACCCCTCTCCAAGCAGGAAATTCTAAACCAGAGATGACAAACCTTTTTTGACTCAGATGCCCACACCCATAATAGCATTTAGACATATACAGTACAGTATATCGCTTTACAGCACTCTCTAAGCGGTTTACAGAGAGTAAGCATATTGCCCCCAACAATCTGGATCCTTATTTTATCAACCTTGGAAGGATGGAAGGCTAAGTCAGCCTTGAGCCTACTGAGATTCAATCTGCCAAATTGCTGGCAACCGGTGATCAGCAGAAGTAGCTTGCAATACTGCATTCTAACCACTGCGCTGAGGCTCCTATAATGCAATGTCCTCTGCCTCATACACATGTGCACAACCCTTGTGTTGCAACCAAAACTTCCAGTTGGCCCATTGGATCATTTTTCACCATCCCCAGGCTTTGGGACACTTTCCTGAACCCTGGGGAGAGCAAAAAGAAGCCCAAAAATCAGCTGGCCAACACACGTATATACACTGGAGCTGACAGAGGGCAACACATTGCATGCCCTCAGAAATGGCTTTGGATGCTACCGGTGGCACACATGCCATAGGTTCACCATCACCGCCCTATACCATTTCAGATATTCATTCATTCATTCATTCATTCATTCATTCATTCATTCATTCATTCATTCATTCATTCAAACTTGTATACTACCCAACTCCTGAAGGACTCAACTTCCAGGGTTGAATTCTGAAGGCAAGCTGTTCCATTGGCTAATTGTCCTCACTGCTAGGAAATTTCTCCTTAATTCCAGGTTGCAGCATCTGTCCTTGATTAGTTTCCAACCATGTCTTGTCTCCTGATAGTTTAGAAAATAAATTGACCCCCTCTTCTTTGTGGCAGCCCCTCAAATACTAGAATACTGTACTACTATCATGTCATCCCTAGTCCTTCTTTTGTCTAGACTGGCCATATCCAATTCCTGCAACCATTCTTCATATGTTTTTGTCTCCTGGCCCTTAATCAACTCAGTTGCTCTTCTTTGCACTTTTTTTTTCAAAGTCTCAACATCTTTAATCATGTTCATTTACCAGTTAATGCTTTATTTTCTCTTCATTAAATTTGATATCAATGCTAACTAACCATGAAGATATTTTTGGTCTTCTTTTTCAATGTCATCTCATTCACTGTTCCTTTATCTATTGTTTGGTGTTTAAATCCTTATTTCTTAACTCTGTATTGTGAAACTATTTCAATGTATTTCTTTCATACTGACCATTCACATTTGCATTCAGTCTGCATCCATCCATCCATCCATCTATTCATTCTTGACCGATATCTCTTCTGGTTTTACTAGTCATTGTAGAAGTACAATCTACTTATCAAAACATTCCTATTATATTGCGTGTGATATGCTGATCTAAGTTAAACCTACTATTGAACAATCTGGCAATCCTCAGATTTATTCAAACTTCAGCTCCCAGAATACATAGTCAATATCAACATTGTCTAGAGGAACATGTATTGAAACAAAGAAATACAGAAACTGGATGATAGAACTTCTTTCTGAGTTCCACAGTTGCTTTCCATATGGATACTTTTTTTCCAACAGAGTTACTTGAGAGGATTAGTTAGCCACATTAAGATTTTCCTCTAAAAACTAGGGGAAAACATAACTGTATTTTCTTGTATAAAACTTAAAAGATGGGCAAATACGAGAAAAGGGGGTATAAATTCTATTCAAAGCAGCTGCTGGCTATACAGCACTATCAGAAAACTAATATATCCCAATCAGATGGAATTTATTTATAGGCAACGCTCCTTTTGCAAAGTTAGATGCCTCATTAACTTTATTCAGTGTGCACACAGCAAAAATATCCCTTCCATGTTCAGATTTTTGATAGAGGGCATTATATATTTTTGTTTTATTTCTTAAAATCCCTTAGTAGGGAGAACATATTACTGAAATATGTTAACTATGTATCATCCTTGAATGGCTAAAGTGTCCTCAGGTCTTAACTTTCCTTGAACAGAGATATCAAAGAGCATTACATTTTTGTCTGATCCGGGAATGTAAATCATTACTAACTAACATTTATTCTTAGACAAAAGCACTGCGAACAAGATTGGAGACGGGGGAGAATATGGTGTATTGCTTCAAGCTGAATGAAACTGAAGTTTAAGCTCACAAGGTTTTTCCTCCCCATTTTTTTAAAAAAAGTTTCATTGGTTTAAATGTGATAGAAGCACGAGACCTCAGAATTCAATCACAATTATATGAGCCCCTGGACTCTATCGCAGCCTTCTCTTATTTATTTCTTTTTAACACAACATTTAGAATTGAAAAATATATTGACCAAGTTTTAATGCCAGGATAGCAGAGGGGGATATGAATCATGAACAAGGAAAATCACAACAAACACTATTCTTCAGAAATGATGTACGTTCCTGCCATATCAAAATTCTTAGATCAATGGCTTTAAAAATACTGTTTATCACTCAGACTAGTTGAATTTTCAGCATAGATATTTCATAAACCATTCTACCAGCATCAAGTCATTGGCTGTCAATTGTGCGACAAAAGAAAATACATTTTAGAAGACCGACATTTCAGAAATCAGACAAATCAGAAGATAACTCTGATTTTTTTAATATATCTAACAAAAATATATAAAAACTGGCCCAAGCACAAGTTGTGCTTAACTTAAACCATTAACTGTTTATCCAGATTTACCAATTAAACAAGAGTGATTTTCTCTCAATTGATATCTTTGATTTTATTCATTGTTGCTGTTGTTTAATACCATTACTTTTGTATTGAAAGAAATGAAATTTGGAAGGGAGACATATGTATTGTATGCTAATTCACATTATTGTTACTAACTGAGGTAAATAATTGTGGCACAGTGGTTAAAATGCAGTACCGTAAGCTAACTCACTGTTCACTCCAGGAGTTTGATTCCCACCGGCTCAGAGTTGACTCAGTCTTCCATCCTTCCAAGGTCGGTAAAATGAAGACCTAGATTGTTGGGGGACAATAAACTGACTCTATAAACCAATTAGAAAGGGTTGTAAAGCATTGTAAAGTGGCATATAAATCTAAGTGTCATTGCTAATGAATGCTGTGCAAAGATATGAAATTATTTATTTATTTTTATTTGTTTGTTTGTTTGGATTTATATGCCATCCCTCTCCGAGGACTCGGAATGGCTTACAACATATAAAAGAAACAATATAAATATCCTAAATCCCATTAATTTAACTAATTAATCTAAAAGCTCTAGTAACATTAAAAATCACTCATTCCAATTCAAACAACAGACATACTGTATATTACGTTCATCGGCCAGGAGGCTAGAGTCTAGTGGCCCCAAGCCTGGTGGGTTATAATGTAATGCATAAGCAGTTTGGCCACAGAATCTGTCTAACTATTCTAGAATGCACACTGCAGTAAACAAGATCAGAGAAAGAAAAAATGCCACATCACATTCTTTCTTCCTTGCACTCATTTATGAATACTCCAAACTGCATTTTCTCAATCTGCCCTTCTCACATAGAGACTAGAATAGAATAGAATAGAATAGAATTTTTATTGGCCAAGTGTGATTGGACACACAAATTTGTCTTGGTGCATATGCTCTCAGCGTACATAAAATAAAATATACATTTGTCAAGAATCATGTGGTACAACACTTAATGATTGTCACAGGGGTCAAATAAGCAATGAAGAAGCAATATTAATAAAAATCTTAGGATATAAGCAACAAGTTACAGTCATACAGTCAACATGGGAGGAAATGGGTGATAGGAATGATGAGAAAAACTAGTAGAATAGAAGTGCAGATTTAGTAGAAAGTCTGACAGTGTTGAGGGAATTATTTGTTTAGTAGAGTGATGGTGTTCAGAAAAAAACTGTTATTGTGTCTAGTTGTCTTGATGTGCAGTGCTCTGTACCGACGTTTTGAGGGTAGGAGTTGAAACAATTTGTGTCCAGGATGTGTACATGTGGGATGCCTGCAGACACAGGCATACACACATATACAAGCACACACACGAGACTGAATTGAGTTGTCAACAACTGCCTACAATGTATACTTTTTAAAATAATAATAATTTGGATGCTATCTAATAACATCCAGTATTAATTAAGAAGGTGGTATTAGTGAGGAAACTATTTAGGCATAAATTAATAGAGCAGGAATGTCTGGAAAGGGCTTATTTAGCCAAAGGACTTATAAGAGGTCTATGGGAACTTGTGAACTGTGCCACCTGACCTTGGAAAGCATTATTTTTACTTTTTTGCCTCCCAAAGCACAAGCATCATCTGCCATGAGATGTCCAAAAAAGTGCTTGTGTCTGAGTTCTAATCAAAAGGAACATTTTTCTCTGTGCAAAATAGTAATTCAGTCTCCATATTTATTCAGTCCTTGGCCTCTTTGTTGAGACAACTTACCAGGATTCCAATTAGAGCCATTTAAAAAAGCATATATTTCTTTGTGATAACTATGCTTGGAATTACAGATGTACAATACAAAATCATAATTAAATGGAAGCGAGACAAAACAGAATCTGTAATAAGATCTGACTACAAGAGAGTGTTGTGCTATGTACATGTCACTTTCTGTTAATGTTTCAGTAAATTCTGTCATCGTGATTGGTGGGTGACTCTTCCTTGGCCAAATTAAATGCAATGTATTTCTAACTTCCCCAAATAAACCAAAGAAGAATTAAAAAGGGTTATCATAATATCATACATCAGGCATTAAATACAATTAAGCAAATTCTTGTCTACAATATAAGCCTTCTTTTTTTAAAAAAAAATATGCACATGGTATTTCTTCATACTTATGAAAAAAGAGAGTCATTGATATGTTTCTAAACAGATTACAATGTGGTTAATATTTCTTCAATATCAACATAAAATGATATGAGTTACTGATAATATATGCTTCAAGTGCAGAGAAACATTCATATGAAAATTATGTGTTAGAGATATAAAAGAAAGCTGTAAACATCTGCAAATATCTGCAAATATGTGATTATAAAAGAAAAATCTAGAGACCTCTCTTCTTTGACCAACAACATAGAATAATAATCCAGTTAGTGTTATAAAAGAAATCTGCCATAGATTTCAATGCAATTGAATTTTCACAAAAAGAAGCCAGCAGTGCTTATTATTCTTAGCTCAAAATTCAATACAAAATATGCATATTTTGAAAACTTGAGTTTCCTGGTCAAAAAAAAAAAGTATGGAAATGTTGTGTAGAACAAACATATATTTATATTAAAAATGTATACTAGATAAAATTATATGCACAGTTATATGCATAGTTCCATATTTCAAAGTTCCAAACCCCCCAAACTTTACCCTTAGACACGCCTCTTAGAGGTCTTTAAGAGGCGTGCATAAGTGCACCAGCATGCCTACCATTCCTGTCCTAAAGTTCCCTTTTATTTGTATACATTTCATATATTCATAGTTATGTTTATACTTATTTCTGTTATCTAATACATGCAATGGCATTTTTAATTTACTAAAAGAAATTTTATTTATTTTTTTTATTTATTTATTTATTTATTTATTTATTTATTTATTTATTTATTTTGTCCAATACATAATGCACATTGAAGAGAAAGACATGTAACAATATAAGTAAAGAAAAGAATAGAAGAAAAGATATAAAAGTATAGGTGAACATATTTGAAAGGAAGAAAAGATAAATGAGATAAGGAGAGACAATTGGACAGGGGATGGAAGGCACACTGGTGCACTTATGCAAGCCCCTTACTGACCTCTAAGGAACCTGGAGATGTCAATCATGGATAGTCTAAGGGAAAAATGTTGGGGGTTAGGGGTTGACACTACTGAGTCAGGTAATGAGTTCCACACTTCGACAACTCGGTTGCTGAAGTCATATTTTTTACAGTCAAGTTTGGAGCGGTTAATATTAAGTTTGAATCTGTTGCGTGCTCTTTGTGTTGTTGCGATTGAAGCTTAAGTAGTCATTGACAGGTAGAACGTTGCAGTATATGATACTTAGATCGTGTTTTAGGCAATGTAGTTCTAAGCTTTCTAGACCTAGGATTGATAGTCTGCTTTCATAGGGTACAGTAGTCCCTCGCTATACCACGCTTCACCTACTGCGGCTTCACTTCATCGCGGGTTTCTGAGGAAGTCGATCGGCAGATTTAAACAGCCCGCCGAACTCGATCGGCAGGTTTTTCACAAAAAAAATATATCTAAAATTGTAAATACTGTATTTAAATACTGTATCTAAAATAAATACTGTGTGGGAAGGGTTTATAAACACTTAAAACAATGAAAACTTACCAAACAATTACAATATAAATACTTAAATAAGTACTATCAGTCGATAAATTCCCCATCGCGGATTTCACCTATCGCGGCCAGGTCTGGAACGTAACACCAGTGATAGGTGAGGGACTACTGTATTCTGTTTCGAGTGGAGGAGTGAAGGGCTCTTCTGGTGAAGTATCTTTGGACATTTTCAAGGGTGTTGATGTCCGAGATGTGGTATGGGTTCCAGGCAGATGAACTGTATTCAGGGATGGGTCTGGCGAAAGTTTTGTAGGCTCTGGTGAGTAGCGTGAGATTGCCAGAGCAGAAGCTGCATAGGATCAGGTTAATAATTAAAACATTCAATTTCAAACCTGAAAGCAGAGGATATAGATTTTTGTTTTAAATCACAATGTGTGACTGATTCAGAAGACATTGAATATAGTAAAAAAATGACAACTAGCACATTAATTACAGGAAATATTCTCAGTAACCCTACAGCTAAGCTTAGCTAGGAAATGACATGAATGTCTGAAGCTCAGGCTTTCTGTAGGTTATGGAAGTCTACATGCTTGGTCACTAAGCATGCAACAAATGCTGCACTCCAAAAGAATATGAGACTGGTATGATTAAAACAAAACCAATTTCATTTCATTCCATTTACATTTAATTGAAAGACGGTATCATTAATATTATGATTCTCTTGAAATGTTCTGAATATTTTTCACATTTTGTGACAGTCCCGCCTTCCAGAGATTTCATGCGATCCTAAAACTTTGGAAGTCCACATCTACTGTGCATCAGTAATCAAAGCTAGGCACTGACAAAATCTTGTTCAGATCTTGCCAGCCACAGGAGAATTTAGCTTGGAGTGATTTAGAGGTCCCTGTTTGAATTAAAGCCAGAATTTGATTACCTGCCACTAATTATAATTAAACCAATGTCTATCACTTCCTTTCTTTTTCACAGAATTGGATAAAAAAGATAAAGTAACAATGGATCCCAATATTTGGAGCATTTCTTAGCAGGCTCATTTATACCACAATAAGTAAAATAGCACAATAGTACTTAGACTTATATACCACTTCACAGTGATTTAAAGCCCTCTCTAAGTGCTTTACAGCCCTCCCTAAGCAGTTTACGGTGTCAGCATATTGCCCCCAACAACCCGAGTCCTCATTTTACCAACTTCGGAAGGATGGAAGGCTGAGTCAATCTTGAGCTGGTAAGAATTACAGACCAATCTCTTTATATTTCATAAATGGATAGCTGCGTTCCTGTCGAACAGGCAATAAGTGGTCAAAATAGGGAGCACTCTATCAAATCCTGTACCTGTTAACAGTGGTGTCCCCAAAGCAGCATTTTAGGGCCAACACACTTTACACTTTACATAAATGAATTTTGCGATTATATTAAAAGCAACTGCATTCTCTTGGTTGATTATGTAAAACTATTCAACACCATTGACAATGCTGTTTCCTTTCAAAAAGATCTCAACTATGTATCAGAATGGTCAAACAAGTGGCAACTACAAATCTCAATAGACAAATGTTCTGTCTTACACATTGGCAAAAAAATAGAATATAAAATACAACAACAACAACAATAATAATAATAATAATAATAATAATAATAATAATAATAATAATAATATTTATTATATTTGTATGCCACCCCTCTCTGCACACTTGGGCGGCTCACAACAATAATAATAACAATGTACAATGTAACAAATCTAATATATAAAAGAAAGTATCTTTAAAAACCGACATTTAAAACTATACAATAAAAGCATACCATACATAAAACTATATAAGCCTGGCAGAGATATCTCAGTTCCCCCATGCCTGGCGATATAGGTGGGTCTTAAGCAATTTACAAAAGACAAGGTGGGGGCAGTTCTGATCTCTGGGGGGAGTTGATTCCAGAGGGCTGGGGCCATCACAGAAAAAGCTCTTCCCTGGGGCCCGCAAGATAACGTTGTTTAGTCGACGGGACCCGGAGAAGGCCAACTCTGTGGGACCTTATCGGCCGCTGGGATTCATGCAGCAGAAGACGGTCCCAGAGGTATTCTGGTCCAATGCCATGTAGGGCTTTATAGGTCATTACCAACACTTTGAATTGTGACCGGAAACTGGAAAATACAAGCTGGATAGATAACACTCACTTGGTCAAAGACCTTGGAGTACTCATCTCCAATAATCTAAGTGCTAGAGTCCACTGTAACTACCTTGTCAAAAAGGCATTAAGAGTTGTCAACCTAAACTTGCATAGCTTCTTCTCTAGTAATATTGTACTACTAACTAGAGCATGTGAAATATTTGCTAGATCAATTCTAGAATCTGTCTGGAATCTGCACTGCATATTGGACATTAATAGTAGCTTTATTGGAGGTGGCCTGCAATTTAGCATACATCCAGCTACAAAAGTTCATGGACCAGTTCTATTAACATAACTTTTTTAAAAAAATGTACATTGCAAAAACAAAAGATAGTATTTTATATTAATCAAATGCAACAGGTAATGTATTTAGAAATATAGATATTATTCCTAGATATTTTTTTATGAAACTTCTTATTTTTTACCTTCGATATTGCTGTCTTTAAATATTCTTCATATTGTTGATAACAAGCATTAAGATCAACATTTCTCTTACCATAAAGCTACATTGAGCTTTTTGACTGTCTTATTTATTGTTATTGGTTCAATTGGTATGGAAAACAACTTCCTAATGGGTCTCTGTAGTGAAATAGACATACATGTTGGCCCCACCAAGGCACAATAACCCCCTAAATTCCTTATTTGTGGTTCTTAAGACTGGCTAATTTCAACAATAGTTCCAAAGAATTATGTGATTTCGCACTGCCTAGGGCAACAAAACAAAGATACATATACCTTCTTTTAGATGTCACACAGTGAAAGTACAATTCTTAAAAAAAAATTAAACTCCCAGTTTCAGTCCTACGGAGTCTGATAAAAACTCCAGGCTGAATTATTGCAGTCCTTGGCCAACCAAAATTTTCAATCCCCAGTATCAACTAATTACTCTATTACTTAGACCTTTGCCCTTTCTTTAATTCCAATGTTAAATAGAAAAAAAGTTGTTTATGATAACTTTAAAAGCACTTCTAATAATTCCATGTAAAGTGACCAAAAGTTTTAAATATTTTGTAACATAGTTTATCTACAGTAAATTGGGTTAAATGTCAAGCAAGGATGACTATCTCACATTATAACTGTTGATCATTATATTTTTAATTCAATATTTATACAGCAATGGGAAAAAAACATAAACTAAATATAAAATGTTACCAGATGCAAAGGAAGAAGAATTGGGTTTACTGGATTTGAAATTGTACTTCACTGCTTGTTTTGTGGTCTGGATAAAAGAATGGATTACTGACATAGAAGAGACAGTCAGAAGATTATGACTAGTGTTGGGCGAACCAAACTTGCATAGTTTGGATCTGTGGTGAACTTTGTGGGGTTCGGCATACTGAACCCGAACCTGGACTTTTTAAAAAGTCCATGTTCAGGTTCGGCGTTTGCTTGAACACCACGGTGGGTGGGAGGGGGAGGTGGGGAGGGCTCTGAGGCTCAAGCCACTGACTCAGCTTGGGGGGGTAGGAGGGGCAACTCCAGACCCAAAGCCTGATCTCCCCCCAGCGCTTCGCCTCCCGCTGGGCCAGAGGGGTGGGGAAGCAGGTTCTGCCTGCCAGCTGGGATCCTGAAGCACTGGGGGAGGGGTGTCAGGCTCCTGGCCATTGCCTGGTTGATGGAGCCTGACACGTCCCCCCCAGTGCTTCGCCTCCCGCCAGGCAAGAGGGCTTGGGAGGCAGGTTCTGCCTGGCCGGCTTCTGAGGACCCTGGCAGGCAGCTTCAAGCAGGCGATGGCCAGGAGGGGGAGGCGCGGAGGGCTCTGACCCTCCCACCTACCGCCCGCTTGAAGTTGCCACCCGGGATCCTGAAAAACCTGCTTTCCGAGCCCTCTTGCCCAGTGGGAGACGAAGCGCTGGGGGGGAGATGTCAAGCTCCACCAAGCAGGCAATGGTCGGGAGCCTCACACACACACACACAGCGCTTCAGGATCCCGGCCAGCAGCTTCAAGCGGGCAGTGAGCGGGAGAAGGAAGCAGGGAAGGCTCTGAGTCAGAGCCCTCCCCACCTCCACCTCCCGGCCATCGGCCGCTTAAAGCTGCCCTCCAGGATCCTCAGAAGCTGGCTCCTGAGCCCTCTTGCCTGGTTGGAGGTGAAGTGCTGGGGGGAAGGTGTCAGGCTCCATCAAGCAGGCGATGGCCAGGAGTTGCCGAAATGAGAGAGAATAGGGACAGGGATTTTCGGCAGCTTTTGGCCATTGCCCGTTTGATGGAGCCTGACACCCCCCCCCCCCCTCCAGCGCTTTGCCTCCTGCCGGGTCAGAAGTGTTGGGGTTGGGGTTGGGGTTCGGCGAACCTACCTGAACTCCAACAGCAAGTTTGTCCAAATCCAGCGAACCCGAACTTCAACGGGTTCACCCAACACCTATTATGACCTGAAACTTGGATGTCATGGATATTTATGCTATGATAAAGTTACTATCTACTTCAAAAATCATTTTATTAGATATGCCATATTGAGAGCATGGAACAAATATAAACCTGGGTTATGCCCCAAAACATCTTCATGGATCTGTGTCAGTTATGGTCTTTTTTTGTGCTGTTTTCTAGATGAGGGAGTCCTTGACACAGTCTGATCTTCTCACAGTTTAGACAAAGCAGTCTACATGGAGCTAATCCAGAAGGCTGTGATGGACATACTTAGGTACCCCTGGTTCATGAACTGCACTGGTTGCCACTTTGCTTCTAAATGTAGTTGAAGGAATGGATCAGTGCCTGTGAAGTCATATATGGCATAAGGCCTGGTCCCTTGAGGCCTACCTCCTCTAGTATTATCCTGATTAATCTGAGCAGACAGAATGGGTGTGCTTTGGATTCAATTAAACAATGTCATCTTCTGGGATCCCAGAAGCATGCCCTCTCTATAGTAGAATCTCCTGATATTCAAATGGCCCCTCACCCCCACTTACTGGTGTTCAAAAAAAAAACCAGGTCTTTGCAAGTGTGATGGAAGTCTCCATTTGTTCTATTTATTTGTTGTCATCTGAGTTAGGCTTCTTTACCATCTTTATTCTTTTTTGTTTATGTTGCTTTATGTTGCTTTAATTTGTATTTTAAGATTTTGTAAAGTACTCAGGGATGCTGGGAGTTGGGTGGCATATAATATTTATCTTTTTGTTTGTTTGTTTGTTTGTTTGTTTGTTTGAATGTATATGGAATCGGAGGAAATCCTATGAGAGAAAAGAATCAATCATTTAATTCTGTGGATTGTACAAACTGGTCTGGTGATAGCTAAACAAGATATCTTGGCACTAATTTCAAAATTATGTTAAAATCTTTTGAGGACTGGGGGAAAAAAAGCTCTTTGGGTAAGTAATTCTTTGAATTCAATATTTCAGTTGTGATGATGATTCCTAAACTCATAATAAATGTATGACAGATTATGGTGCCTCAGAGAAATTTCGCAGTCAGAAAAAGAAATGCAATTTTAAAATACATCTCTTTCAAATATTTAAATAAGCAATACAATTAGCCAAGCACTTAGGGTTTATTAACTACAGCAAGTAAAATTAATAAGTAAATTCAGCTAAAAATGATTATGTGTCACACTATATGGTTTTTACACTGACATTTCAGATAATCTGACTTTGCTCAAGGAGAAATCACTCATCTGTTAAAATTACTTCTAAAAAGCTGTCAAAATTGGAAAACCGGCTGTCAAAAATATGATGAGAAAAGTTAAAAATGGTGAAGTATGTTGCTTTAGACAAAAAAGAATCCTTGGCAATAGAAAACCTTCATATAGCTTCAGTACTCAAAAAGTATGTTTTTCTAAACTATGTTTGTTTGTGTGTGCATATTTGTTTGACGTCACGGGTGTTTTCTTAGACAATTAACATATAATGTACTATTGCACAATGTTGATTTAATTTTTTAAAAACGTACACAACTATGAGGACCCAGATTGTTGGGGGACAATAGGCTTACTCTCTGTAAACCGCTTAGAGAGAGCTGTAAAGCAATGTGAAGCGTTATATAAATCTAAATGCTATTGTTAATGTTAATACTATTGGTATTCTTCTTCTTTTTGGGGGGGGGGTGTTCTGCCTGATTGGGCTCAGGCAATGCGTAACAGTCCAAGGAAAAGAAATCAAACACATGTGCTCTGCTAATCAGCAAACTTGTATTAGATAAACAAAATAGGGTTACTCAAAAACAGTTCTTAGTGTCCGAAAACAATGAGAGTGCAAGGCTTACTTCAGCCGCATACAAAAACACAGGAAAAAACAAACAAAGACAACCTGGAATGAGCAAAGACATTTCAGGAGTCCATTTGAATCTTTGGAGCAAACAGCAAGTCCCAGAGTTTTTACCTCCCACTTGTCTGAAAAAGCTGGGTTGAAAACTCCAACGGCACGGAACAGAAACTTCAGAGCAGGAACCACAAAATAACACAGATAAACAGCCACAGTTTGCCTTGGCCTTTGTTCCCTTTTATCTCTTTAGCCCTCATTAAGGGAACCACACCCAGCCCTCAGTATAAGAACCACACCCAGCCCAGGTGCTCCTATAATGACTTATAATACTCCTTAAAGCGATCCCTTCTTTGCATAGCTCTTCGGCTACGCAGATCAATATATTGATCTGCAGAAGAACCCAGGGATGAAAGACTGTCTGAGGGACTGCATGATAAATCCCCTGGTCTGTCTGCTGAATCCTGTGTCCCAGTGGCCTCGTCTTCCTGGCTGTCTGCCACGTCTTCCTGGCTGTCTGCCACATCTTCCTGGCTGTCAGCCAGGCTTTCGCATTCACTTTCTGCCGCATCTATCCCATCTGTGGGAGCAACGGCTGGCCCAGGCCCAAACACAACAGGAGGGGGGGGAGTCAAGAATTATGATAAATTTTGGCCAGCATACAGTATATTGAACTACCCATGTTCCTGTTTCTAATTTTGACATGCTGGCAATTGTAAAGTAGTAACTCTCTTTGCCATATAACTCAAAATGTTTTCATCCTAGAATTTTTCCCACAAATGCACAGTCCACTTTTTAGATCAACAAGCACCTTCTTGTGCAATCAAATGCACCATATGGGTCATTTTTCATATCCCCATTTTTTGCATCTTAACATCTTTGTTTTGGCCTTCCGTGTGGGCACTTTTCATCTCTATTAAAGTGGGAGGTGATGTGGGCAACAGTGTGGGGTGCTGCTTGTAGAACATGATGATAACACTGTAGACATTTCTCCTGAGATTTCTCTGATATTGGGGGGGGGGGAATGCAGGAGAAATGCCTATAATGGTATGACCATGTTGCAAGAGTTTTACTTGTAGAAACTAAATGCCATGTTGTAACTTTTTGGAGATCATATAACTAAACCTATCAAGGTATGGAGGATATAATATTTCATTGGTCTGGACATATAATTGAATTGACAGACTTCTAGTTTTTGTGAGATGTGTGTCCATAATGTCTATTTCTTTTAAATTCCCTTTTGTTCCCTCCTTTCCCCAACCTCCAGAGGGTAGTTGTTCTGGGTATGCTCATTCATGTTCATTGGAGATGGATGGCTGTATGAACTTCTGTTTTTATTACAAATGATCTTTTTATGGCTAATATGGGCAAAATCCTTATCTTTGTAAGCCACCTTGAGTCACCCTGCAATATACAAACAGTAACTTTTCTAAATATTTTAACGGAGAAAATGGGGTTTTCATAAATGATATTTAACTAATCAGGAAAAGGGGGTATAGATGATGATGAGGATTGTTATTATTATTGTTCTTGTTGTTGTTGTTGTTGTTATTATTATTATTATTTATTTGGCAAATGTTGATTAAATATTTCTTTAAGATTATGCCTACTTAAAATTTAAAATTTTATGCCTACTTACCTGTTACGAAATTTAGTGAAATTCGCTTTGAACAGACATACAGTAGAGTAATTCTTTCAACTTACACATTTCCTTAGGTCTGAGCAAGGGGGAAAAACATTCTTCTAATGCCCTTGTTATTTTTGCAAGTGCTCTTTCATTTTCTTTTTGATTCTACCTGCTTAACTTTGGCCTTATCAAAAATAGAAACTGACCCTCACTGCCAGAATTGGGCTGTAAAAGATTTTCTTAAGCTGTGATTGAAATAAAGAGATTGTTCTTTGAATGTCTTGTTTAGATCAACTTGTATAAATATTCCTTGGGATTGAAAGAGAATATATCACACAGTGAGGAAGAGAGGGAAAAGGTTATTTTGCTATACGAGGCACATTGAAAGAACCCTACTCCTGTTTCTTTCTTTTTTCTTTTTGGTATGTGCTCTCTATTCCAAATTTCTATGTGCCACATAGAGCATGTTTGGAATACACGAATGTATGGCTAGTCCTGAGAAAATAAGGTCTGAAGGTTACATCATAGGAATATTCCAATATTCAAGTCTTCAGAGATGGGCAGCATACAAATCTAATAAATAAATAATTTGAGGGCTATCACAAAGAAGAGGAATCAACCTATTTTCCAAAGCATCAGAGGCAGGACAAGAAACAATGGATGGAAACTAATCAAGGAGGGAAGCAACCTGGAATTAAGGATAAACTACCTAACTGTGAGAACAATTAACCAGTGGAACAGCTTGCCTCCAGATGTTGTATGTGCTTCATCACTGGACATTTTTAAGAAGAGACTAAACAGCCATTTCCCTGAAATTGTACAAGATCTCTTACTTGAGCAGGGGATTGGACTAACAGACCTCCAAGAGGAGATCACTGTACCAGAGGTAATATCCACCATGTCAGAGATGATAAATAGAACTTCGCATGCTTATGCATGGGTATCTTATCTATGGGTATCCTTCCCATCAGAGGTGGGTTCCTCTGGTTCAGACTGGTTCGCTTGAACCAATAGTGATGTGCTGTCGATATCACAATAACATCACGGAACTAGTTTGGCCAGTGCCAGTCCATTGGCACTGCCATTTTTTTAAAGCCAAGTTTCTGGTACTCTGTATGCAGTTGCCATCTTGTTTTTGGCTTTTTAAAATAATATTCATATTTTTTGCTACTATGCATGCGCGCATCTGTCCAAGAGGTGTGACCACAGGGCGCAGGAGGAAGCGAACCAGTAGTAAGGTAAGTTAGAACCCACCCCTGCTCTCTATGCAGTGTATACTGAGAGTCGGGGTGGCACAGTGGATAGAGTGCAACACTGCAGGCTAATTCAGCTAACTGCTAGCTGTAATTCAGCAGTTCAAATCTCACCAATGGCTCAGGATGACTCAGCCTTTCATCCTTCCAAGATGGGTAAAATGAGGACCCAGATTGTTGGGGACAATATGCTGATTCTGTAAACCACTTAGAGAGGGCTGTAAAAGCACGATGAAGCAGTATATAAGTCTAAATGTTATTGCTATGCTATTGCTATGTACTGTACTACCTTTTTGATAATACAAACTTAAATGTTTTGAATTCATATGAGACTATGTAACAAAAATGTCAGATTCAATTCTATTTCAGTAACAATCCAATCCAATTTAGTGTCAATAAGTCATGCTTAGTGCTATTTCACTCATCACTAATTCACTACAGTCTTAGCATGTTTCACTGATTTGAACTGCTGAGTTGTGCCATGCAATAGAAACTATTTCTGTACAGCACCAAAGTAAAACAGTTTAAAATCAAGTCATGTCATATCATCCCCAAGATTTAGTTATTCATTGACTTAATTGTTTTCCATCCCAAATGAAATGTGCTGTACACAAATTAAATTAATACCAAGTGTCAGCATTTGAGCAATGCTCATTTCACTTCCAATTATTTATTTATTGTTCCATTTCCTTCATTTGTTTTAAAATAATATTAGTACCCCAGCTCCCTCCAGCATTAACATGGTAGAAAAACACATATTTTCTCTCCTTCCTATTTGCAAAGATAGAATAACTATCAAAAAAATCAATGGTAAAATATTTCTATTATACTTTACTGGGAGAATGAATTTGGTTTTCTACTTCATTTCAACGGTTTGTGCGCATAGTGGTGTACTTTTCTTTGAAAAATGAGGGGATAGAATTCTAAACGCTGTAGTAACTTATCTCCCAGCTATCAGCGATTGGAAAAGAATTAATAAAAATAGAGACCCTTTTACTTTTCCAGTGAAAGACATTTTAACCGAAGGCACACAGGGCAGTAATTAGTCGCATCTCACATTCACTGTCATTGGACACTAGTCCAATAGATCAAACACTTTTGAATGCGGCCTACTTATTTGGTTGCTGGGTCATAATTTTGAATAACAGCACCATTGGTGCAATGTGAGAGAGGGGACTAGTTTTAAGCCACCAAAGCGCTCTGAAGTCTAGCGATGTTCAAGTACAACCCTGTGTTTATGTAGTCCCCAAAGTGTATCAAAGCTCAGATCCACAGAAATAAAAGAAAAGTCAAACAAAACAAGCATTAGACTGCGTAAAATAAGGTATGGACAAGGCAAACAGGTGAGGCATTGTTTAGGTGGCTAAGGTAGATCAATATCTGTACTTGCAAGCCAGGAATTTTGCCCGCTTTCCTCTGGCACTATGCAGATCATCTTACGGCCCGCAGACAGACTGTCGCCTGAGTCCAACTGACAGGCAACCTATTTCACCCCTGCAAAAGGGGGAGAAAATTATAGCCATCTTCACTGGAAAAGAAGGCATGTATGCTGCTATTAAATCACTCCAGGGCATACATGTGAAATAATATACCTAAGAACCACTTTCTTCTGATGAAGTTAAATTCATGTCCAAAATAAGCTAGGCTTTCTTTCCTCAAGCCCACACTAGTATATCTATTATGGGACTTATTGCTCTAGTGAAAGATACACATTGTCAGGATGGGAAATTATTTCTGTGACACGCGCTCTCCGGCTCTCCCCACTTACCCTCCATACACCATTCACACATAAATTCCCTTGAATTACCACAAATAGCATTGAGATAAGTAAGCTCCAAAATAGAGTGAACTCATTCATCAGGAAAAATGATCCATTTCATTTAACTTCACCACAAAGCATTACTGATCTAAGCGATATAATCTCAGTATTTAAAATTAGCTATTTTATTCTATAAACCCTTGATAAAACACTGGTCTTAAAATATAGCTAAGATCAGTAATGCCTGTGTACTAAGATACCCTTAAAGAAAAACATTCTAGTATTTGGAGCAGTAGAGCTTCAGCATCTTCAATTTCAGTAAACATGCCAGTTTCTGATAATTCAGTCAAGGGCTGAGGAAAGCATAAAATTCATGTTTAAATTAATTAAATTAAATTAATCACATCAGAGAAGAGAAATGTGTATAATATAGTCCTACAAAACATGACTTTTGCCTTCCCATAATAGCTCACTTTCTTTCACTTTCTTCACAATAGAATCTCAGCTAGTAAATCTGTTTATGTTCATTTAAAATGTAGACATTAGCTAGATGACACTTCTACAAAAGAAGACATTCTTTTACTAAGAGCTTACTAAGAGTGATAATGTTTACTTATCTATTTAAAGTCAAGTCAAAATTGACCAGTCAATAGCAATCTTAAGAAATCTGTCAAATAGACTTGCTTAGATTACTGCCTGATGTCAACCTAGCAGTGTGCATGTATAAAGTTTCAGCAAAGCACAGCATAGTATGTGCTTATGTATCAACAATGGCATGCTGTATGAGCATTTCTAATTTGCTGCATTGTAATTAAGTTACATTTCTTTAAAACTTTGCTATCAGAGGTAAGGATTCAATTCAGAGGATGAGCCTTTATCAATCTCAGTTCATGCTACATGTACTTATGTGGCTGTCTCCTAAAGAAACCTTTCCACCGAATAATTACTTTTATTCAATGCCCATTTTTTTCTTGACTCTTTTTAATTTACCACACATATTTCTTCAGAACTCTGTCCCACTCGTTTCCAATTACTTTTAGGGTTCCCCTGGCAAACCCTACTTTCTTGTCGATATATCAAAGTGGGAAGAATCAAACACAACCATTTTCACTTCTTACAGCACATTGAGAGCATATGCACCAAGACAAAGTCCTTGTCTCCCCAATCATGTCTGGCCAATAAAATCCTATTCTTGTGAAGTTTCTGAAAGAGGCCCTAATAAATTCATGGGCCATGAGCCAAACTCCAAAAGAAATACAATGATTTATTAGGACCGACATTTAGGCAATACTCCGATTCAGGCAGCACTGAGCTCACATAGGCTACACGCCTTCATGACCCTGTTTCCCCCTTCTCATTGGACATGTTATAAATCATATTCTCCAATGAACCACATGACTGAGCTGATAACTAGTGTTGGGCAAACCCAACGAAGTTCGGGTTCAGTGAACTTACCTGAACTTGGTGGCGGAGTTCGGGTAAGTTCACCGAACCCACACCCAAACCAAAACCCAAACCCAAACCCAAACCCAAACACTTCTGGTAATAAAGCCACGCTCCAGGAAGAAGTCTCTGTGTCATCAAACCTCCACCCCCAGAATCCCATCATGGGATTCACCACCTCCTATTGCTTGCAGCGCCACTGCAAAATAAATAAAAAAATTTACAGAAAAGGACGCCGCAGCAGCACTGCAAGCAAAAGGAGGTAGGGAATCCCACAATGGGATTCCAGGGGTGGAGCTTTGACGACAGGGAGACTTCTTCCTGGCCAGCCAAAATAAAGCCACGCGCCAGAAAGAAGTCTCCATGACATCAAAGCCCCGCTCCTGAAATCCCATCGTGGGATTCCCCACCTCCTTTTGCACCTCCCTCCCAGCCTCCTGACCGGCCGACAGCTCCCTGGTGTTCGCCTTCCTCCACTGCCACCAGTGCTTGGCTCCTCCTCCTCTTCTCAGCAGATGACAGCTAGGCATCGGGTTCGGGTTCGGCATGCCAAACACCACAAAGTTCAGTATGAACCCGAACTGTGCAAGTTCGGTTCACTCAACACTACTGATAACCCCACAGCCCTCCTTCTGATTCTGGTAACCTAGGACACAATCAGTAAAAGAAACATTTGTGGAACATTCACTTAGACAATCAACCACTCCATCAGTTCTCCCCCCTCCCATCTTATGGCAACTTGAAAGCTTTGCAAGTTGACAATTCTATTCTATTCTATTCTATTCTATTCTATTCTATTCTATTCATACACTCTTGTAGTAGGCCATATATAACCCACTACTTTTTTCTACCGTTTGTATATTATAAAAAATTATCCAGTTTTCACCCATCTTTAAGGTTTTTCACTATTTATAACTTACAAACATACATTCCATTTTCCCCGTCAAACAGAACTTCTTTGATGCTGCATACATTCATTCATTTTCATTCCATATTGCTCAAGACATTACAGAATCCATCTAATATTTGGATTCTCAGTCAACCATACATTCATCTACATATACCAATTCACCATTAATAAGTATTTCATACACATTTATCAATAAACACATTGTGAATAATATGGTTCTGGTTCAATCCCCAATGTTTAACCGTTTATTCTCAAGCATTGCATAATAACTTTTTTATTAAGTTCAACAACCAACCGAACATTCAACTGTATATTCATGCAAAATTTTCCATAATATAGGCCCATTCATTTTATATTCACTTTCTCTAAGGGAACCAGAAATATTTTTTCTAACATTCCTAAATTTTCAGTGGCTTTTGTAGAGCAAACAATTGGTTTGAACATATACCCTTGCTACCATAAATCAACATCCAAATTCTGGACATTGAAATATCTTGTACCTAATTGTTGCTTTTAATTGGGATTTATGATTTTTCCTGATTGATATTTCATTATATGTTGTTATTCTTTTACATTACTGTTTGAGATGTTTTGGGTATGTATATATATTTAAAAATATGTCTGTTTTAATTGCTAGTAAAATTACAGGAGTCAACCACAATTAAGATTGTCTGCCAACATAATTAAATTGATTAAAAATAGATAAATAGTTTAACATTTCTGCAGTCATACTGTCCACACCTCCCACCATTTCCAACATTTTATTTTCGACAGTTATAATTTTCATCTTTTTTCCCCTTGAACACTAACATCTGGAACATTCAAGAAATTATTCCTGTACAAATCTTTAAAATAATACTTCCAGCATTCTCTCAATTTAGTTTTACCCAAATGAATGTATTGCTTATTATTTTCACTCTGTGCTTTTTACTTTCACTCTGTGAAGCTCCTTGTTTAGCCTTTTTGATTCACTTCATTTGCATTTTATTACTGAACTTATTGTACACTTTCTCTGTCATTCTAATCAGTCATCTTAAACAGTAGATCATATACTCAACTCAAGCAGGAAGATTATAGAAAGTGATTATAAACAACAACATAACACAGTTGTCAAAATGATTCACTGGAACTTCTGTACAGCTTGGTGGGAGCTTAATATTATAAAAAAATAATCAAAAATGAGCAGGTTAGAATATTGTAGGATTTCCAGATATAGACTGACACACCAGATATAACTGTGGTTGAAAAGAAGAAAGTGTGAATATTTTATGAAGCAGTATTAGAGGATAGTAGAAGACAGAGAATTGGAAAAGATCAGAAAGTATTATTTATTTTATTTATTTTATTTGACTTCTATGCCACCCAATCCCGAAGGACTCAGGGTGGCTTACAACAACAATATAAATACAAAATGATAAAAAAGAAGTCAAATTTAAAGTCTAAAAATGCATAAATTTACCAATCTCAACAACATGCATACAAAATATTCATACGATTTGGCCATGATAGTTGTTAATTCATGCCCCCATAGGCCTGCCGGCAAAGCCAGGTCTTAGTGGCTTTGTGGAAGGCCAGTAGGGTGGGAGCAGTAAGGACATTGGGAGGGAATTGATTCCATAGAGCCGGGGCAGCAAGAGAGAAGACTCTCTCTCATGGCCCTGCCAACCTGCATTGCTTAGTCGATGGGACCCAGAGGAGGCCAACTCTGTGTGCTCTTATTGGTCTCTGGGAGGTATGCAGCAAGAGATGGTCCCATAAATAGTCTGGTATCAAGATCCGAAAATCAAAACTAAAAGTATATGCCATAAACCAGCCATGGTGATTCCACTGATAATTGACACACTGGGTGCCATACCAAAAATCCTGGACAGCACTTGGAAAATGTGTGCATAGACAAAATTTCCATCTGCCAATTGCAAAAGGCTACACTGCTTGGATCCACACATTTGCCACCAGTTGCAACATCCTAGGTGGTAATACAAATATACAATGCCTTTACAACATCCTACGTTCTTGGGAAGAACTCAACATGTATAAAGGCCAACACTAACTAAAGAACTGTCAACTGTGTCTCATATCACTGTGAACAGAGACCAATAATAACTCTAAAAATAGGACAAATTTAAAAATAGTATTGTAAGAAAATAATTCCAAAACCGTTTACCATATTGCCCAGAGGCTTTCTTGTCTCTATAGGTATTGTGCCCTGTCCTCATCCTGCACATCTGGTCACAGATACCGAGGATCAAGAGATGGTTGTGGCTTGGTACCATAGACCTGTGTACCTTGCACTCAAGTCTGATAGCGAGGAGGTCAGAAAGGATGTGGTGTCAGAGGCTGAAAGCCAATCAGGGCTTTCTACACCTCCCGAGGTGTGCATGAGTGCGAGGTGCGCATGAGTGCGAGGTGTGCATGAGTGATTCAGGACAAGATGAGGAGCCTCTTCTTGATTCTAGACACCACCTTGAAGGAGCTCACTACTAAGTAGAAGTGCGAACTGACTACAAAAATTGGAATTCCTGCAAACAGCCAGAAAACTGAATCAGCAGCAGATCCGTTGGTCTTTTGTCTTCTCCAGATTTAACTTCAGAGTCACCTACATACTAAAGTGGAACAACAAACAAGCAGATGCCTTATCTTGCAAACCTGAATACCACCTGAGCAAAGAATCATTGCCGCTTCGTACCATTCTGCCTCTCGAGTCGATCTCAGCCGTGTATGATCTGGTAGATCTCCAAGGACAGATTTGGGAAGTGCAATGATAAGATGACTTTGTGGAGCAATGAAAGAAAGACATTGGCCCTGATTCACCATGAACATTTTCTGAGGGTCTGCTATATTTCTGAGACCTGTTATATGTTCCAGCGGGGTCACTCCGGGGCCTCATCCTGAACCAGTGTCTTGACAACCCTGAAGCCGGCCATTTTGGCCTTTTCTTTTTTTAAAAAAAAGTTCATTAAATTTAAATAATTGAAAGGGGTGGGGAACGGTCATTGGAAAAAAGGGGAAGGGGGGAGAAAAGTGTTACATAGTAATAAAACAGATCTTAAACTATATATAAGCTAATCTATATCACTACATTATAACCAGAATTACATTACATAACAAGAGATGTAAAATGTCTGCATGCAATATAAAATAAAGTAGTGAATCTATGGGGTATGAAAAGAAATAGAGTAGAAGGGGAAAGAGGAGAAGAAAGGAGAAAAAAGATGTTGATGGAGGGAGATTGGTGGTAGAGCAAAGGGTGGAGGGAGTCTGCAAGGTGGAAGACATTTTCAGGATATGCAACATTGTAATATGATAAGATAGTGGGTATATATGTTAAAGAGTAAAGTGATCAAGTATAAAGTTAGATCAATAAGTCATATTTATCATGTGAGGTTATAGATCAATTGATGTTTCAAAATTATTAAAGAATAGTTAAAGAAAATATGTTGTAAGAGTCTATCTTCAAGAACAAGTTAATTGTACTCGGTATTTGGTGGTATTCCATTAGTAATTTGTGTTTTCATTTAGAACGTTAGAAGAGGAGGAAAATTTATTGTTTTTGGAGATAATTGATAGGTATTTTGTCCTTGTATTTTGGACTTTCTAGTGGCCTAGACTTTGCCATGATGTCCACTCCTATGTAAATTCTATCCCCATTGTCTTCCTGACATGTTTACCCATCTCCGCCGGATTCACAGCTGTGTTTGTGGTGGTGGATATGTTGACCAAGATGGTGCATTTTATTCCCTATTGAAGAATACCAATGACTAAAGTCACCACTCAACTATTCATCCAACATATCTTCCGGCTACACTGTCTACCTGACAGAATAGTATCAGACCGAGGACCTCAATTCACTGCTAAGTTCTGGAAAGAACTCATGTCAGCTCTCCAGGTCCTGTGCTGAGTTGACTCGGCGGGGCATGCATCGTCATGTCAGCTGAGTTGGCACTTTAGAAAGGCCATTTGTCGAAGACTTACTGCCCTGGGCTGGATTGTGAGGTTGTCAGCTCTTTTTGGGCCTATCTGCCTTCCAATGGCATCGTATAGGGTGAAAGAGGCAGACAGAAGTGGTTTCAAAACAACAGCTCTTTATTTGGCAACTATTTACAATCCAGCAAAGGCTCTGTCTGACAGACAGCCCTTTTATAGGGAGCTGCCAGATAGCCCAGCCAATCAACAGCCAGCATTTTCCCTCCGGAATGGAGGACCTGACTATGTGCTTTAGTCTGAGAATGTAACAATTCTCTTTGTAGATTTACTTCAGACAAATTTAGCAATTTCTTGACATGTATGTGTTTGCTTGCCCTGAACTATTTAATCACAAAGCAATGTTTGAATGTTGACATTTCAAGATCAAATTCAAGTTTTATTTTAAAGACAGAAAAGCATGTTGCTTTAGTCCCCAGAGAGTAAAGGTCACTTCTCTATGCTAATGCACATCACATCACTGAATGAGAACAAGTGCTTAGTTCCTCCAAGGAATCATACAAGTTACTGATTTTGTAATCATTATTTTCTGCTTTCCCTTTCTCTATGGCTGAGGAAATATAATTTACTTGTCAGACTGCAGTGGTTGATATAAATCTTTATCTTTCCTTTCAAACAGGTTTTTCTGAAATATTATATTATAAACAACTGGCATATTTAATTAAACAACTAGCTTATTCTGAGCAGAACAAAAGAGTGTGATTATATTAATTCAGTGTGTGGACCTGTGACCTAGTCTGAAAGAAAATATGTTCAGTTCCACAAGGTATGATTACTTTAATTCCAAAGATAGATATGTGACAGAATTTAAACCAACTACCTCATATCTATTCCATATCTTTGTGATTACTGAAAAGAAAGGTCCCCATATAATGCCAGGTATACATTGATGGTAATATTGATAAACTGTAACTTTCTCATTTAATGTTTATTTCTAATCTTTAATTGATTATTAATTTAAATAAGTACATATTATGATAGATATATTCATCTTTAAAAAAACTGATATCCTTTTAATTTATTGTTTCAACTAGCTTATTGAAATAAAAGTAGCTCTGAAATCCAACTGATATTTATTCTTTCTTTATTTTGATATTCTACTCTTTAAATAGGTAAAGTTGGATTTGCTGGAGAGACGGAGTAACGACACGGACACAAGAGCTGGATTTAAACTGGGTCATTTTATTAACATAAATTTGCATAATTTATTCATTAAATTTGCATATATTAGCATAATCAACTATGACCCAGAAATGGACCTGCAGGGTCAAACAAATACTTCCGGGGCAGAAATGACGTTATGACAAAAAACTTCCTGGGCAACTCATGGGCGTATCTCGATGCAAGTCCAGGTGAGGGACCAGTCCATCACATGCGACCCTGCCATGCTTTGCATGAGGGGGGTCCCACCGGCTAACCCGAATCCGGGAATTAAAGGTGCAGGACCCAAAGACAGGTTCCCCCCAGCTGCTCAGGCAGACACTCCCTCCATGAGCTTGCGGAGAACCTGTCAATCATCCCCAAAGATGCCCAAGGGAGAACGCGCGGTTGCTAAACCACCCCAGTTTTCCGCCCCTAACCTGCCACGGAGCGGGGGTCAGATCTCTATCTTGGCCCCCCGACTCCCCTCTCTAGCTGCGCCAGCTCACGCAGAGACCGCTGCAGGTCCTGTAAGAAAATGGCATTCCCCTGTTCTGACAGGTGAACGCCGTCGGCCCGGTAAAGCCATGGCCGGTCTATTGTGATGAGGGGATGGGCCACTACAACCCCACCTAGTTCCCTAACTGTTTTGCCCAGGGCCCTATTCACTCTACGTCTCGCCCAGTGAATGGCCCTAAGGGAAGAGGCGTCCCTCCACACGATCCTAGGTAGGATCTCTGACCACACCACTTGCGTGGTGGGCCACACCTCACGAAGCCTTCGCAGGTCTTCGCGTGCCTGGATGATCAGCACCAGGCCTCCCAGCATGCACAGGTCATTGCCTCCTAAGTGCAATACCAGCCACCTGGGTGCGGCCACAGGACGCTGCCCACCCAAACCCACCTGGGCACGACCCCGAGGAGCCGCCCCCACCATACTGCCGGGCGCAGCCACAGAATGCTGACCACCCAGCAACGCCGGTAGGAGACCCTCCCACCGCATACCTCTCTGGCCCATCCAGGCAACCTTGACCCACTGCCCTAAGGACAGCTGGGTCCCGATGGCGCTCCTGGCTGCTGAGCGGCCGGCCCAAAATATCATGCTGTGGCCACACAGCAGCGCCGTCGGTTTCGCGTTAGCCTGGGGACCTGCAAGAGGACACACACAGAGAGGTTACCTAGCCTAAGCCCTGCCTAGGATCCTCAGCGGGCCTAACATAACCCAAATATGCCGCTGACCACCAGCGGCCGATCTCCCGAATCCGATGGGTCGGGAAACCAGAAAGTGCCGCGCTAGTGGCGACGCCGATACGGAACGAATGCGTTCCATAACCGGCAGGATCCATGCCTACCCGGGCCATTGCCCTGGACACTAGCACCCAAAATTGGTAACGGGTCAGAGGGGTACCGTCCCAATGCCTAAACAGGTACCCTTGCCCCGACCCCCGCAAGCTACAATAAAGCTGTAGGGCGGCCACCGGACACACCGACTGGTCGGCGGCCGCACTAAGCTGGATGCTAACCCCTCTGTGTAGCTGATCTGTCTTAGACTGCCTTACTACAAGGGACACCCCCCCTTGTCTAAAGGCCAGATCAGCGTACTGGAAGGCTCGGAGCGAAGTGTCAGCCTGAGACGAAGCCATGGCCTCGCTGACCCTGAGGGCCCCAAAAAACATGACACAAGTCGCTGCCCTAAAAAGACGGGCCTTGTACAATGAGGCACACAGACTGTCAAAAACCCCGTTAATTAAAGACAGCTGCTCCACCGTCAGAGCCCAACGAGTGTCACCAGGGGCCCCCACTTGCTCCCTCAGCCAGCCTTCCAGCATCTTCCGGATGCGTAAGTCACCCGAAAAATCCGCAACCCCCCCCCCCCCCCCCCGCCTTGGACAGAAAGGCAAGGCCGGCTAACCTGGACCGGATCGTCCTAACTGACAGGCCACGCTGCCTAAGCTGGACGCAAAACTCGGCCAGGTGCTCTACAGGGACAGGCCAACAAAGCTGGTAACCCCTGCCCTGCCTGAAATCCCCAAACTCCTTACCTGCACGCTGGTATGCCCTGAGGGTGCCGGGGCTACAGACAAGGAGATTGCCCTGGATGCCTCGTCTCTCCACCACTCTGGATCCCCCCCAGACTCCAGAGGTGGCCGGGGAACGCTTCTGGCAACTCTCGGGCCCACAGGGCCAGGGTCCGAAACCTGGACAACTGACCACGGGACAAGGCATCAGCGACCCCGTTATCCAACCCGGGGACATGCCTAGCCAAAAACAATGCGTTTAGGGACAAGGACCTGTGCACAAAATGGCGGACAAGCCGCATGACCCTGTCGCTCTTAGAGGACAGGGCATTCACCACATGGACAACCGCTAGGTTGTCACACCAAAAGTGCATGGTCTTGTCCCTAAACTGCTCCCCCCAAAGCTCTAAGGCCACTATTAAGGGGAAGAGCTCTAAGAACGTAAGGTCCTTAACCAACGAAGAGGCACTCCATTCCGGAGGCCATGCCGACCAACACCACTGGTCACCTAACACTACCCCGAAACCACAAGTCCCCGTGGCATCAGAGCAGAGCTGCAACTCAGCTTCCAAAAGAAGCTCGTGCCTCCAGAAAGACAAACCATTAAACCTGACCAAGAAATCCTGCCACACGCCGAGGTCAGCCCTGACCCCAGCGCAGAGGTGGGTACGATGATGGGGCAAACGGAGCCCCTTCATCGCGTCGTACAACCTCCTGGAAAAAGCCCTACCAGGAACAACCACCCGACAGGCAAAATTAAGAATGCCTGCCAATTCCTGAAGCTGACGTAGGGTAACCTTCCGGCAGCCCAGCACCTCATCGAGCTTCCTTCTGATCTTGAGCAACTTCTCTAGGGGCAATCTGGAAGATTGCTCCTCCGAGTCCAATTCAATACCCAGAAAGGTAATCCTGATGGCGGGGCCTTCGGTCTTCTCAGAGGCTAAAGGCACCCCTAATTGAGCACAAAGGGCTTCGAAGTCCCGCATTAGAGCAAAACATTGCTCCGAATGCGCAGGCCCCGCCAACAAGAAATCATCAAGGTAGTGAACGACAGTACCCAGACCACTTTGCCTCCTGAGCGCCCATTCCAAAAAGGTGCTAAAACTCTCGAACAGAGAGCACGAGACAGAGCAACCCATAGGCAAGGCTCTGTCCACGTAATAACCACCCTCGAAATGGAAGCCCAACAGCTCAAAGTCGTCGGGGTGTATGGGGAGGAGCCGAAAAGCCGACTTAATGTCGCATTTACCCATAAGGGCTCCTGTCCCACACTTCCTAACCATAGTCACGGCTGCATCAAAGGATGCATACCGGACTGAACAAAGCTCGTCAGGAATGAAGTCATTCACTGACTCCCCTTTTGGAAAAGACAAATGGTGAATCAACCTAAATTCACCACTCGCCTTTTTGGGGACCACACCTAAGGGAGACACACAAAGATTCGGGAAGGGCGGCTCCGGGAAGGGCCCGAGGACCCTGCCCTCGGCCACCTCCTTCCGAATCCTCTCCCTAACAATGTCTTCATGACCAACAACCGACCTAAGGTTGTCAGACATGAAGGCCCTCCTAATACCCATGTAAGGGATCCTAAATCCCTTCGAGAATCCTAGCAAGAGAGCGGCCGCTCTCGAGCAAGGGTGGTAGTCGCCCAACCAACCCTCAAGCACTTGCAAATTGATTGGACTGGGCCCCTTTACCCCCAACAGGTGGGGGAGGCTTTGGGGGACCCCCGTCCTTCTTTTCCGCCCCCTTCTTGGGGCGGGGACACACGGCTGCGGAATGGTTCCCCCCACAAGTCCCGCATGCGTGACGAAACCTGCAAAAGGGACGAAAACACGCCTCTTTTGCGGCGAACTCGTGGCACACCAGAGAGGCCCCTTTTCCGACTCCACCCGCCGCGGCCTTGGCCGGCGCGGGCGTCACAGGCTCCTCTTCCATAAAGTGACCGCTGTCGGTCCTATCACATCCTTCCTTACCGGACATATGAGCGGCCTGGAACCAAAGGTTCGGGACCACCATATCCCAGGGCAAGTAGGGGTCATGGGCGATACGCATCCTAAACCCCTTATCGTAGTGCCTCCAGATCGTACCTGCGTACTCAAAGTGGGCTCTCGCTATTAGATCTATGTATTTCAGCAAGGCAGCGGCCCTACCCGGCTGCCTCTAAATCACTACCGAAGCGAAGGTCAAAAAAGCGTACAGCCAAGAGCTGAAACACTTTGTGACCTTCGTTTTTTTAACCTTCTCCCCAGGCACCACCTCCTTGTCCTGCTTGGGGACCTCCCTATTTAAAAGGGAGAAAAGGTCGACATATTCCCCCCGCCAGATTGCTTCCTTCACCGAGGGATGGAGATGATAGCCCAATGGTGTCGCGGGCAACCCACAAGGGATGGCCCCAGGCTTGATACTGGCGAACGGGTCCCACACCGTGGTGGCCCCTGTACCCAGCACTCCAAGCCCCGGTGGGTACACCAAAGGGGGCGGTGGCATAATGGCCGGCTGAGGAGGGATCCAACCCCCCACCCCTGCCCCAGGTGGGAAAGATACCCCTGGCGCCACTGCCGGCGGGGCCGGCGGGGACCAAACCTGCCCACATGTGCCTGCAGTGTCCCCCAGAAAGCTAGTGCCACTCCCCAATGCAGGCGGGATAAACCCGGGACCCTGCACGGGGAAGAGTGGTGTAGTACCAGAGTGTGGTGCAACCTCACCTGCCCGATAAGGGGTGGAAGCCATCCACGGGGGGCCCATCCTGGCTGGGTCCTGGAATGATGACCACTGCCCCGACTGGGCCATCTGCCCGGTCTGGGCCGTCTGCCCGGTATGGGCCCTCTGCCCGGTATGGGCCAGCTGCGCGGTGTGGGCCACCTGCCCCTCCTGGGCTGGCTCCTCTTCGGGGTCGGTACCCCATGCTGCGGAGGCAGTCATGGGAAGCCCCTCCGGGCCTGCTCCTGACCGCCACCGCTCCAGCTCATCGAGCCTCTCCAAGACCCTGGCCCATGAGAGAGAAGGAGAAACCGCGGGGTGAGGAGGCGCAAGCATGAACCCCACCACCCCTTCAGACGGGTCCACCCCCAGGGGCCCCTCTGTGGCAGCCCGAGCCCGGGCAGAAGGCCTGGCAACCCTCCTAGGCCGCACCACCGGTTGGGCCGGGGGCGCCCGAGCATGCTTCTTTTTAGGGGCCATGGGACTCAGTTTATTGCTCTAACTTTTACAACGAGAAGAGAAAGGGGGGAGAAACCACCCCCGAGGGGCCTACACCCAGGAGGCAAGGCCTACTCTGGACAGCCGGCCTCACGAGTGCCACCCCCTCTAGAAGGCCAATCCGTCCCCCTCCCTAGCGGTGGCTGCTAAACTGCCTACTGCTTTATGCCTAGGCCCTTTATTATAGGGCCAAACCCCCCAGGGACCCCCCCCCCGCCGCCGAGGGGAAACACCACCCGACCACCGGGGCAACTGGGGCTTCAAACCAGAGCGGAGCCCAGCCGATGCTGGCTCTGCTTTGAAGAAAATCCGAAGAAAAAACGTCCAGGCCTGAGCCACACAGCCCAGGAGGCCTTCTCGCCCGACTACCAAAGCCAAAATGGCGGCTGCACACGAGGCCGCTCACAAAATGGCTGCCGCGAGCAGACTGACAAGTGTCTGCTCGTGGCTGATGTCCGAGGCGAAAAGGCTGAGCCTCGGCCTGCTCGCCCTTATATAGTGCGAGCAGGTCCCGCCCGGACCAATCAGCAGCCAGGCCTGTCAGGCCTGAACTCCCGAGCGAAGTCTCGCCTTGCCAGACTTCGCTCGGGATCCAAAATGGCGGCCACCATGAGGGTCCGGTGTCTCCCGGTCCCTCCAGCAAAACCTGCTGCCGGGTAAGTCCAGCGCCGCTATTTTCTCACTCTTTGATTTTCAATCAACAAGAATTCAAAATTTAATTTTAAGAGGATCCGCATTAGGAACATCTACTCTAAAACTGAGAGAAGAATACTTCAAAACATTAAGGTACCTAATCAAAATCCACCTCCCATCTAATGTCACCCATGTTTGCAAATTATATGTATTTATTTATTTTTATTTATTTATTGGATTTGTATGCCGCCCCTCTCCGCAGACTCGGGGCAGCTAACAACAGCAATAAAACATTATACAGTATAACAAAATCCAATACTAAAAACAGTTAAAACCCATTATATAAAAACCAATCATACATACAGACATACCATGCATAAAATTGTAAAGGCCTAGGGGGAAGTGTATCTCAGTTCCCCCATGCCTGGCAGCAGAGGTGGGTTTTAAGCAGCTTTCAAAAGGCAAGGAGGGTGGGGGCAATTCTAATCTCTGGGGGGAGTTGGTTCCAGAGGGCCGGGGCTGCCACAGAGAAGGCTCTTCCTCTGGGTCCCACCAAGCGACATTGTTTGGTTGACGGGACCTGGAGAAGACCCACTCTGTGGGACCTAACTGGTCGCTGGGATTCGTGCAGCAGAAGGCGGTCCCTGAGATAATCTGGTCCGGTGCCATGAAGGGCTTTATAGGTCATAACCAACACTTTGAATTGTGACCGGAAACTGATTTATTGATTCTCCCTTGCCTGATAGCACATAATTTTATTTTGCATTGAAATAATGGGAAACATGCCCACATTTGGAAATAATAAATTAATTATTCACTTATCTATAAGATAGGCATCTATCTTCCCATCTTTGTTCTGTTCTCTTCCTCCTGCTAAATCAAGGCAACAAGAATGATGGTGTCTTCATCCCAATCCTGTAATGAATGAAACGTAAAAGGCCGAGTTTTGGTACTCATTCTGTTTATTTTTATTTTCTTAACTGAACAGATGAAGCATTTTGGATCCAGATGTGACAACGACACTATTGTCATTATCTCAGCAGAGCTACTGAATTGTTGCTGTTGTTGCTTTTATCACAGTCCCCTGAGTATATTCATATTTTCTCTTGAGAAAACACATCAGATGCAAAGCACTGAGTCCTCTCGGCATCAATAGGATGGAAAATTGTCACAAATGTTTTAGAACGGAAACTTCTTTAACTATCTGGTAATCTTAAAGGATTTACTAGTGGGGAAAAATTTAAAAGAATAATTTGCTGAGATGGGCACCTATAGAAATCAGATAGATGATAGATGGATGGATGGATGGATGGATGGATGGATGGATGGATGGATGGATGGATGGATGGATGGATGGATAGATAGATAGATAGATAGATAGATAGATAGATAGATAGATAGATAGATAGATAGATAGATAGATAGATAGATAGATAGATAAAAACAAAGTAGCACTATGACAACTTCAAAGAAAAGTATAATATTTAAAGGCAGAATAAATAATAAATGCATTGATTAGCAGTCTATATAATATGTACCATACAGATTTTATTTTTCAGTCCTAAATCAATTTACTTGAAAATAATATCACCTTTTTTCTGTTGAGTCAGCCATTGTGTAGTGGCAGAATTATATACTGCAAGACAACCAAGGTTACTTACAGGACTGTCTCCTGCCTCATGAATCCCAGTGACGGGTCATGTCCCACAGAGTTGGCCATCTCCAGGTCTTGTCAGCTAAGTAATGCCATCTACCTAGGGATAGAGCCTTCTATGTGGCAGCACCAGCCGTTTGGAATCCATTCCCCCCAGAGATTTGTACCACCCCCACCTTCCTGGCCTTTCATTAATGTTTTGAAAACTTACATTTGCTGGCAGGTTAGGGGCTGTTGAGCACTGTCATCCTGCTCTGGCCACGTGTATGGTTATAATCGAATGAATATGAATGATGCTTTTAAATAAATTGGGTTTTATATTAGATTTAGATTAGTTTTAACTGTTGGGTTTCTTATGTGTTCATTTTTTGAATTTATCCCTGTGTTGTAAGCCACCCAGAGTCTACAGAGAATCCAAATAATAATAAATAAATAAATAAATAAATAAATAAATAAATAAATAAATAAATAAATAAATAAATAAATAAATAAATAAATAAATAAATAAATAAATAAATAAATAAATAAATAAATAAATAATGTTGGTCTGTTTGAGTGTGTTTTTGCTGTCCACAGAAGAAACAGGCAGAGATACCTTTTATTGTTTTTCATTTCCTTTATGCAAATTAAAATGACTGCTTATCACAGTGATAAGGCGCGGGTGCCACAGGTGGCACATGGAGCCATAATTGCTGGCATGCGAGCTGTTGCCCTAGCTCAGCTCCAGCATGCATGTGTGTGCTGGTCAGCACATTTTTGGCTCATACAGACACTCTGGGAGGGCATTTTTTGCTTCCAGAGAGCCTCTAGGGGGATGGGGGAGGGCGTTTTTACCTTCCCTCAGCTCCAGGGAAGCCTTTGGAGCCTGGAGGAGGGTGAAACACGAGCCTACTGGGCCCACCAGAAGTTGGGAAACAGGCCATTTCCATCCTCCAGAGGGCCTCCTGGGGGTATAAGAAGCTGTTTCACTCTGGCAAGACATTGAATTATGGATGTGAGCACTCATACATGCACGATAGCACACGCCCATGCTTTTTTGGCACCCGAGGAAAAAAAGGTTTGCCATCACTGGATTATCATATCTAAAATGTGCCCCCATTTTCTCTCGCAACTTCTATTGTGCAACTTCTATGGTATACATACGCAGAGATAAATTCTAATAAATCTCTGAAGAGATTTTTTTCTCTAAGGAGCTAATGACACATTTTAGAATGTTATCCATACTACAAACGCTTTAAACAGAAAAATAGGAACTGACTTATACTTAAATCACCCAATGACTAAACAATTTCATGGCTGAGAGGAGATTTGAATCCAATTTTCTCTTAGATCTGTCCAACATTTGACTGAATAACATTCTATATATGTTTCTGGCCTTTAAACATTCCTTCCTTTAGAAATTAATGGTTGAGCTAAGGCAATTATATTCAATAATCAATATTAAATATGATCTCAGATACTATGACAATTAGATTTGTATGCCGCTCCGAGTCTTTGGAGAGGGGCGGCATACAAATCTAATAAATAATAATAATAATAATAATAATAATAATAATAATAATAATAATAATAATCACAAAAACACCAATTTCTTGAAAACCTGCTTATTTAGGTTATAAAAATGGTAGCATCTATTTAGGGGACTCAATGGCTCAGTGGCTAATAGAAATCAGATAGATGATAGATAGATAGATAGATAGATAGATAGATAGATAGATAGATAGATAGATAGATAGATAGATAGATAGACAGACAGACAGACAGACAGACAGACAGACAGACAGACAGACAGACAGACAGACAGAAAGATAGTTAGATGATAGATAGCTTGTCAGATTTATTAGAATTTATCTCTGCGTGTGTGTACCACGTACTTGCACAATAGAAGTGGGCAGTTCAGGGGTTAGAATCCCTAGAACTGCATAACGAAGTGAGCTCCTGTTACTTGTCCCAGCTTCTGCCAACCTAACAGTTCAAAAGCATGTAAAAATGCAAGGAGAAAAACAGGAATCATCTTTGGTGGGAAGGAAACAGTGATTCGTGAGCCTTCAGCATTTAGACATGCAGGCCACATGACCACAGAGACGCCTCCGGACAGCGCTGGGTTTTTGGCTTTGAAATGGAGATGAACACTGCCCCCTAGAGCCAGGAATGACTGGCACATATGTGAGAGGGGAACCTTTACCTTTACCTTGCATTTATTTGCATGAACAACAAAAAATGCATGTTTGATTAAAGCAAATGTTGTGTACTCCAACAATCTTCTCTTAAAAAGTGCCAAGCAGTTGATTGTAAGAAGTCTCAGAAACAGAATTATGGTTCAATAGCACCCTCTCATTTATGTTTTGCACAGAGTGATTGAGAAACACATAATGAATCAAATGTGAAGTTAAATAACTGCCCTCCCCCACCACAAATATCCCTAATTCTCTCTTAAAGCTATTTCAAACTGGTAAGCACTATTACATTTTTCTAGTATAAAATTTTCTATTTATTCAGAAATCCTATAATAAAAACTCTCCCTTTTATTTTTCCTGAATCTCCCACTTTTCATCTTGGATGACACCGGACCCTTATGTCCAGGGTGGGCTACTGCCCGGATGGAGGGGAACGCAGTGGGGTAGCAAAAATGGAGCTCTACCCAATTTGCACTGAAAGATGTTGAAAGAAAATGCAGGGCATCCTGCATAAGCCATGCCCACAGTGTGGTAGTAAAATTTTGGTAGCCCTTCACTGCTTGTGTCATATAGTACAGAATCTCCATACTATATCTAACTGTATATACCTTTATCACTCCTTTCACTCTATAAATCCCAAAGTTCTCAAAGAGAATAAAGGTTGCACGATGATTTCTCTGGCCCCTTTACCATTTTGGTTGTTTTCTGCACATTTTCTATAATTTTAGAAAGAGCTGGGCTGGCGCAGTGGATAGAGTGCAGCATTGCAGGCTACTTCAGCTAATTGCAAGCTGCAGTTCAGCAGTTCAAATCTCACCACCAGCTCAAGGTTGACTCAGCCTTCCATCTTTCCAAGGTGAATAAAATGAGGACCCAGATTGTTGGGGGCAAAATGCTGATTATGTAAACCACTTAGAGAGGGCTGTAAAAGCACTATGAAGTGGTATATAAGTCTAAATGCTATTGCTAAATGCTATTTTCTGATGTCCTGATTAAGCAGATAAGAGGTTTGCCAAACCTAATATTCTGTATGATATTTTCAATTGATGCCATTGTTTTTCATAGCAATCACATACTGATCCAGGTGATTCTCTACAACATCCCAAGAAATCTTTTCTAGCACATTAATACCTGCTTGTACCTTATCAATATATGCATGAAGTTTACAGAATGGCCAACTTGTATACTTTTCCTTTTCAAAATTGTGAAAATGCTATATTGTGCTTTAAAAGCAGAATGTATCACATGAATATTCTAAGATGTCCGAATTAACAGAAATATATGAAATTTGTATATTTAAACCTCTGTGAATATTTCAAAACAGCAACATGTACTCTAAACCTCTCATCTGTTTAGAGCAGTAGGAATATCTGAATGTAAGACAGACTGCACACATAACAAAATATTCTTCTTTCTACACTTCTTCAGTTATAATTGGGAATAGTCCAATCGAAGCTTGGAACAGGTCTATGCTTTCAGAATATAAAATATATTGTGGTTATGTTCTCTTGAGTTGTAGCCAATTTCTAGTGATCTCATGGATAAGCAACCTCTGAGCTGTTCTGTTTTTCTTATTATTATTCAATTCTTGCAGGTATATTCCTAAAGCTTGTAGCACTCCACTTAGCCACCTTCTGTGCTGTTGGCCTGATCTATCCATCTTGACAAGCTTTATCATTTTCCGTATAGATACATCATTTCTATGATATATCTAAACAATATTTTTATTTCATTATCATTGTTCTCAATAAGCATTCAGCCTTGAACATCTTCAAAAGTGAATGGCTAGTTCTCTTGACTATCGAAGAAAAGTAAGACAACTTCTTCCAGCACCCAAGTTCAGAAAAGTCTGTCTTGTTCTTCTTACTCTCGTGTAAAGTCCATCCCTCAAATCTGTACATCATAACAGAGAATATCAGGAAGTGGACTATTCTGACTTTTTTCTTAGTTGAAATGTCACAAAATTTCAAAAGTCCCAGATATTATTTTTGCTCTATGTATGCTGGATCTCTTTTGTGCATCCAACTTCTGGGACCAAACATTCTGAGCTTAGAAAATTGACACTGTTAATCACTTCTATTACCTCATAATTTATCTTACACTCCTCTAGTTTTCCAAGACATTATTTTTGTTTTCTTGCTAAGAAAGCCCAGCCTTTCCATTTTTCTGTTTCAATTTTAGAATGGTCATTCTGATAAATCTTTTTCAGTTTCTGCAATCAAGGTAATATCATTCAGATATTGAAGGTTACTAAAATCCCTTCCATTGATTTTGACACCAATATCCAGTTATTCTGGACTAGTGGCATGTGTAATTTATTCCCTGTACAAATTGAACAGATATGCTGAAAACCTATTGCTATATTTCAGCAAATTAACTGGTATGTTTTCAGAGGGTGAAAATAGCTTCCATCTCAATGTTTTGATAATATATTTTTCCTCCTTAATGTTCAGAACTAATTTATGGTAATCAAATATTTATACCTTGGTATATTGGCTAAGGATTAATTTAATAATCAGTCTGATCAATAGCTTTACATGTTTTTAACTCATATTGAACCACAGCCATATGTAAAGAATTTGTCTGCTTCACTAAAATGTGAAATTGTTTAAATTGCATCTTTGTCAATTTCTCTATTCAGAACTCAAGATCATAGTAACAAAATAAAGTTAAATAAATTTACAACTTCACAGTCCATAGCTGATATTAGTTATTAATTAAGCTGTCTCCTCTTTCTTCTCATTTAGTTCTAGACTCAATTTTTTGCACTAGCTTCCTGTGATTCCAATTCTATGGAAAGCACTATGAAGCCATTTTTGGCTGACCATTATTTTACTGACACAGGATGCAAAATCTGGAGATTGAAAACAATTTAATGCAGTGTCATAAATACCTTATCATCAAAAAGATGTCTACCAGAGGTGTTTGATCCCTGTTGATTAAAAAAAAGTAAATGAAGCTACTCTAAGAGATATTATGCATACAGTATATTTTCCTTTCAATACATTGTACAAGAAAACAAATAATATATAAAAAAGAAGAAGAAGAAAGGACTCAGTATGTCCCATTATACCAAAGAATTACATGGCAGCTTACATTTAATTGTATTTAAAATAAGGATTTTTAGGAGATAACCTATTATCAGAAACCTGATGCAATGATTGTTACATTGAATATAAAAAAATATGGACTGCCAACAGTCATCAGTTATATCTCAATGTTAGATATCTTTAAAAATCTATACAGTTAGTCCTCAACTTACAACTAAAATTTCCCTGGTCTAAGTAATTTAGTCATTAAATAGGTTATGGCTGATTTTATGGGGCTTCTTTTGTTGTGGTTGTTAAGTTAAGCAATCATTAAGGGAATCATGCAATTATTAAATAAATCCAGTTTCCCGATTGATTATGCTTATTGGAAGTCCTCTGGAAAGTTACAAATTGTGATCAAATGACCTAGGATGCTACAACCATTGTAGATACATGATAATTGATAGATAAATAAAAGGTACTCTTTTAAATGTGTCAAGATTGTTTCATACATAGTGATTTATAATTTTGAGACTGCATGGTGTCAAAATCTTTCCTCCATAAATGCAATCTTCCCATACCTATAACTTCTCCTACATTTTCTCCAATCATCCCCAGAATACTGGAAGGTTTCTTTGAAACAGATATTAAATATGTATAGATCCAGGAGATCCATAGCAAATAGAAATCTACTAGTATAAAGTTGAGTACAGTTCCATGGGGTAAGGAAAGCAGCTCAGGAATGGAAATGAATTAAAGGTATAGCATGGGAAGAAATTGGGCTTCAACTCAACTTGCCTTCTGAAACTACAGAAGGGAAAATATGTTAAGTTCATGAAAACTAAGTATTTTTCATGGTTGGAAGGATAAAAATAAAATTAGATAACTGGATGGATTCAAAAGTTTGAGGAACTGGAAAATGAAGGAAATGTTTTTCAAATACAACTGATGATATTTAATCAGTTACATTATTATAAAACATAAAGTGTTTCTCCTCCATTACTCTAGACCCCATGTTTCTTATAAATCTCTTCTAGAGTTCCCCAGTTATCTGTAACAAGCACAGTAAAGGAAACAATTACAGCTGAGTGTACGAGTGACTTCAACAGCCATTGGTATGTCTATTCAACCATCTCCAAGTGGAGGTCAGGGGTGAAATTGGCAAAATGGTGTATATCTGCACTGCTGATGTATTTGGGGTGATCTGGAAGGTATGGATCTGAACACATGTGTATACAACAGCATAATTTTATGGTGCAAGTGAAAGAAGCAAAAATAAATGATATCCAATATTTGCTATGAATTATTCATTCAGGAATGGTTAATACGATGTTGAAGATATTTTCTATAAGCAACTCAGTGATGCAAGACTCTAGGTATGGGAATGAAAGGGGTCATTTTCTGCCTCCCCCCCTTTTTTGCACAAATGCAGAGAGCCAATGGATTAACTAAGTTTTTTACTAGATGTCACATGTATTGCCAATCAAACATCTGTGGAACAAATATCTGCTAAATGTTAGTCAAGGATCATTTACTTTCAAAGAGCTTATTGATTTAAAATCAAAGAAGTTTATAAAATTAACTTCTTAACAAAAAGAACACTACACATTTTTGTATTATCACTTACCCTCATTGTTTAAAAACATAATATCTTCTGCAATGGACAATAGACACAGAGAATTATCACCATGCAAGTTTCATCTTTTAAAGCATGCAATATTAACTGTGCTGTTTGTAATTCTGGAAGCGAGGATGATGATGTCCAAGACTGGCTTTTAAAACTGTTAATGAGCACTGGCAATGTGAAAAAAGATGGATTAGGTAGATGTAATGAGATATGATTAAAGGGTGTAAGCACTGAAGGGTGTTGGAAAATTCTTTTCAGAAAGAATATAATTAGTGTCTTGTAAAAGTACTTAGTAGATAAGATTTTTTTTAAAAAAGAAAGGTTAAAATAAACACATACTATATGACAAACCTGCATAATTATTTCTCCCCTCTGGTGCTTTTATGTACTTAATAATCTACAGAATTTTTCCAGATAAATAATGTTTATTGAATATTTGCTGAAACTTCAACACACAATTGCAGTGATTTTAATTGCAAAGCACGAAAAGGGCAAGTGCAAATATGTCCTGTTCCATTGCCAATGTAGAGTTCTTTGTTGATTTATGTAAAATGAAGCTAATAATATGCAATGTACCTGGAATTTAAACAAACAATTTTGTCTCTTTAAAGCAAACCTCCTTTAAGTTGCTTAGTAAATTTAAATTCTTTATTAAAATGCAAGGAGTCATTTTTCCAAGGTAATAATTTCACAATGCACTCTCATCAACAAATATATAAGAGGGGTTTTTTTTTAAAAAAAAAAGCTTTAAATTAAGCAACTTCTAAAAGCTCACATTGTAGTACATACACAATATATGTGTATGCACACATGCTCATGCTTGGGCGCAGACACACACAAAAGACTTGATGTGAAAGTTTGACAATAAGCTACAAATGGCATTGTTGTAAACCTTCAGAAAAATCTCAATTGTACAATTAATCTTAATGTTAGAGTTTCAACTTTTCAAATAATGTATTCTGAATGTAAATCTAGACTTTAAATATTGAGGTTAACTTGAAGTAGCTTTGATGAACAACAATGGGTTTATTTTATTACAATCAATTATATGGTTAACACCTGTGTTCCCTATTCCCCAAACTACCACCCCCTGGTGTGGAGCAATCCATGGGGAAGCAGTTAATGTTTGCCCAGAGAGAAATTAGTATGTAAATGACATGGTAACATTGCACATGATAAGTTTCTCCATGCTGGTGTTAGGAGGTTATCTAGGCCAGCATCTGTTTCTCCACCCTCCCCTTGATCTTTCCATTTTTGTTGACACCCGTTTCACCAATTTTGAAACAGCTACATTACAGTTTTGGGTTGTATCAAACATACATTAAATATTTTGTCCAAGATGTCAGATTTCCTTCCTTCCTGTCCTTTACTGTTGCCTACTCCATACTGTAATAACCACATGGCATTTAAGCAGCAATAAGCTGACTCTGTAAACTGCTCAGAGAGGGCTGTAAAGCACTGTGAAGTGGTATATGCATCTAAGTGCTATTGCTATTGCTATAGTATTATGCCTATCTCCAACCACCATTGACCATAATTTTATGTTTTTGGATGAAAGTATAACCCAACTTTTTAGCTTTTTCTATTGAGCAAGTGGCGGGATTATACTGTACTTCAGGGTTTTGTGATCCTAGAAAGATGCATGATTAATTTAAGCATACCATAGGCTTAAAAGAGTTTTTTGTTTTCCTTCAAGTCCCATGACACTATCTCATTGTCAAAAATATCTACTAAAAATATCATAACATGGTGGACAGGAAGGCTAAAATGTACTTGATAACAATAAGAGCCAGGAGACACTAAAAGGGGAAGATGGATATTTTTTATGATGAGAGCCGGCATTACATAATAGAATATCTCAATCAGTTTTCGTATGTAGTTTTGCTTGTCTTCCTTTTTTCATAGATCTGGATTTAAGGTATTTTGAGATGCTTACATATAAACGGGCTCCTTTTCTTATTTTTCATTTTGGCATCTATCGTGGCTTTCATTGCGACAAATATTATTTTTCATAACATTTCATTATTATGCATACATATTCACACATATACTTATTTGTGAGTAAACTCATTAAATTTAACAAACTTATTTTTGAATAAAACATTTATTGATTGTAATTCACATGTATGCTCAGTGATTAATTCTGTTAAATTAAATACAGCTTATTTCCATATTCCCATGGGGTGCTTAGATCCGCCCCTAGGGGCAGCTCTGGAAAGAGCAAAGAATTGGCCCATGGTTCCTCTGTTTGCAAAAAACAGACTCCCAATCTCTGTGTTTGGCTGGCACAGCCTACTGCAACCCTCTGTCAGTGAAAACGGAGCTACATTTTCACTGGCAGAGGTTTGCAGGCCATCCTAGCCTAAAATGAAGATTGGGAGCCTATTTTCACTGGCAGAGCACTCAGGCCACTACAGGCACCCCTGACACAAGTGATGTCAAGCTGGCCATGCCCACCCTGGACACACTCACCCAGCCCCCTAAAGTCAAATACAACCCTGATGCAGCCCTCAATGAAATAGAGTTTGACACTCCCGATATACCGTAATGCCATATACATATAATTGCAGCCTATAAGCTTATAATAGACTCATGAGTATTCATGTGTGGAAAGGAACTAAAGTTTACTGTCAGGATGAGAATATTCCTCATTTTTTTTCATAGGTTTAACTCATATAAATGAAAATTAAGTCTAAGATTTGGGGACATGGGTGATACTAAGGTACACATAAGTTTTGAAAAATCTTTGGGAAAAATCTTTGTAAAATATTAAGAGGAAAGGCAGTTTGAAGTACTTATTAGGGTACAGGGCTAGAAACTAGGAGGCATAGGAATGAAATCAGCTGGCTCACTTTGGACCAGCTACTCTGAATCTTAGAATGAAGACAATGCCATTATTTAATATTGGCTTGATTGCAGTTAGCAACCAAAATCAAGCCTTCCGTTTTGTTTTCTTTAGTGCTTCAATTGTAATCCATTGCTAGGTTTTATCTTTATCCATTTTCTCCTTGATCTTTCTCAAAATTGACCATGTACTTCTTGTTATGACTATATTTGATATAATCTATACAGACTGTAAAATCCGCCGATTAAAACAACGATAAGCCAGGAAGTCTTAAAAAGGTTTATTGTAAGAAAGCTACATTAAAACAACTGTAACTATTAACAATGCAAAAGGCCACACCTGCCAGCTGTATTATATCCACTGCTGTCAGGCTAAGCCAGCCAATCAGGATTCTGTATTTTTCCCGCCCCAAGGTAAAGGGCGGGCCACATTTATTAACTGTCCCCTAGACACAACATCCCTTTCCACCTGATTTGAGCACACAAAATTATCTAAATAAGAGGGACACTTGCGTAGTTCAGTTCCTACTGATAAAGGTGGTGTTTGGAGTGGTGTCACTGCTTCCGCAGATGGTAGTTGGAGGTTGTCTTCTAGAATTGTTTCCATAGAGGGATCACCCTCTACTGGTATTATCGGTTCCTGATGTTGAGTTGGCAGTACTGATCTTGGGACTTGTTTGTCCAGTGATGGAATGTCCTCTGGGAGACTGAACAGTGTGGTTCTAAGTGACAGAATGAGTGATGTGTGTGATGCTGGCATGGCAGGGTTTAATGCCTGACAGCGCAACTGGTCCACATGCCAGCACCAGGTCCGTCTGTCATTAAGTTGGATCTTATAAGAATAAGGGCTGGTTATTTCAGAGACCCAGCTTGACTCCCAACGTGGGTCCCCCCCCCCATAATTTTGGGCATACACTGAGTCTCCCTGGGCAAAACTCCTTGCGGGGTTTGATATCTTAGGGGTGTTTGTGGGATGGATACGATCCAGCCTAGTACATAAACGTCGGCCCATGAGGGCCTCCGCAGGGCTCCGCAGGGCAGGGAGTTGAATGCTGAGTTAGCAGATAAAGATTTATCTTACTTTTCCAGTCTAATCCCTTAAGGCGGCCTAGAGCCTCTTTTGCAGACCTCATGGCCCTTTCTGCCCAGGCGTTACTGCTAGGGTGCCAAGGAGCTGTTAATATTTATCTAACACCTAATGACGCCAAAAATACTTGAAAATGAGATGATGTAAATTGGGGCCCGTTATGAGTGGAAAAGTGTCTGGATAAGATATTGATTATGCTCCCTGATGTAATAGACCTAAGGATGTCTAGTTCAACCCAACCCGAATAAGCATCCACCAAGATCATAAATTGGTGGCCATGGAAGGGGCCCACTAGGTCGATGTGGATTCTGGACAAAGGACCTCTGGACATTTCCCATTGTCTTGGGGATGTTTCTGGTGGCATGGGCCTGGAATTCTGGAACTCTGAACAGAGGTTTACCTAGGTCTGGATGGCTTCTTCTAGACCTGGCCACCAGACGTAACTACAGGCCAAGGCCTTCATTCGCACAATGCCCAGGTGGCACTCATGTAAGAGGCGCAAGACTCTGTCTTGGAGGGATGAAGGAACTACTACTCTTGATCCCCAAACAAGGCACCCTCAATGGGTAGATAGCCCTATGGGCCACCCCTGTTTTACCCAGGCAATGACCTGAGAGATGATACTATCTGTAGATGAGTGGGCGGCTATGTCAGAGGCAGACAATATATTACTGAGTTCTTCCACAAGGAGGACCTGGGATGTGGGTGAAGGGTCTATCATGGGTACAGGTAGGGGACAGCGTCTAAGGGCATCTGCATGTGACATGGTCTTTCCAGGATGGTATTGCAACTGATAAGAGTAGGTGGCCAGAAATTCTGTCCACCTACTCATCCTAGGGGAAATGAACTGTGGGGACTGTATTTTTCCCGCCCCAAGGTAAAGGGCAGGCCACATTTATTAACTGTTCCCTAGACACAACACAGACAATTTTATTATTGTTGTCTTCACATTAAATATAGTCTATGTTAGAGTGGAGGCCATAGCCAACCAATATTGGGATATTTCTTTATGTCTTTGCTGAATCAGAAAGGCTAAATCAGTGACGAGGTAGCCAACACTGAACTACTAAAGCAGTGGTGAAGAATTCAGTAAAGCAGCTAAGAGAATTAACAGTAAGTCCTAAATTTGGGTTGTTTTTTCAGGAGGCAGATCAGTTTGCTACGTTTTTATCATTGATACAATAATGGGTATATGCTTCCAAAATTGCCCTAACATGCACTATTAACTGCAACACTCTTTGCATATTAGTTTGTGATGGGCATGTGGCTGGTCCCTGTGGCAACAAAATGCCAAACTAGATGGAACTTGGATTTGGTCCAGCAAGTCTCTTATGTTCCCATCATTGTATAACTGCAATTCTAACTGAACAGTGCCAAGAAAAGGAGCCAGAATGTTGGAACTTGGAGTGCGGTGAAGGAGGATTAGTGCACAGTGTTTGCTAAGTATGCTTACTTAGAGGTTAGTCTCACCTTCTATGACAATCTAACATTACTTTTGCAGTCATGTAGATTGGCACGGTTTATAAGCACTGTTGTTATAAACAAACAAACAAATAAAATATGTTCTTTAAGTTGTGAAACACAGAGAACCTACTGGTTCATTTCTGTGATTCTCACTGCGCTTGATTTTGTAAACCAAATGTGTTGTGTGTAGAAGAGAATGCTCATAGCCACCCTCTCCCCTTGTAAGACTAGGATAAAAGAAGCAGTCCTTTTCATCTCCTTCTTGATTACCGTTTGCCTGAGAAATGAGCTGGGCCAGCATTTTCCATGGGGAGGTAAACTCATGCGCTTACTTAGAAGCTGTCCATAGATTTTTTTTATTTTTAAAAATACACTTTGTCTCACTTTCTTCATTTCTTTGTTTTAAGTGGATGTGTTTTTTGCTTCTTTTGTATTGTTACATTTAAATTTTAGCCTTCCCATAAGAGAATATTCTGAAAAGGCAATTTTTGGGAAATTACTTAGATTGGAGAGGTTTGCTATTAAATTCCATGTGAACAGCAAGTTTATTATTCTTATTCATGTAAATGCGTATATCAGCAGTGGGTTGCTCCCGGTTTGGTCTGGTTCTATGAACTAGTGGCAGTGGCAGCAGGAGGCTCCACCCATCTGCCTGGGATGCTTCTGTGCATGCGCAGAGGTGTTGTGAACACGAACTGATAGCAATGGGATTTAGAACCCACTACTAGTGTATATGTACTGTGTGTGTAGGAAAGCAAGGAAAAATTCCCTAAATTAACACATTCTTATAGAAAACATTCAAATGTAATATTAGATAGGGGCGCATTCCAAATTACACTGTTGATCCCTACAACATAGAGTTGGCTATATGGCTGGCCATGTAAGTCTCTGGGATTTCAGACACCAATATTATTTTTGCTATGGTTTCAACTATCTATGGTAGCATGTGAAGTCCCATCTTCTTCTGCAACAAGCTGATGGAATCACCTGCAGATGGAGATAATTTAGCGAAAAGAGAAATCAGAAGTTGTTTGGTACTAAAAATCACTCTCATCATCATCATCATTCTCCAGCAAAGGTGTACTTTTCCTTACCTTAACAAGCAAAACAAAGTATAAATTGCAGTCACTTTGTACCATCTACAATATACTGGAGCAAGAGTAGAGCTACTTAATGTCTTGGATTCAGTTGTATAAAAGTATTTGGGCTGCAAAAGGCCACAAAAGAAACACCAATCTGCAACTCTTTAAAACAAACATACTTTCATCCATTTTTCAGAACTGCAGAGAAGTGTCATGTGATTGCCACAAAAGAAATAGTTATTTTATAAAATTGAAGATGCTATAGTTGCATCTGAAAGTAGATGAAAAGCATAGCTCCAAGAATCCTCAGCCTTTTATACAGATCATGCCAGACTGATCTTACTGCATTCTTTGACAAAGTGACAAAATTAGTGGACCAGAGGAATGCTGTCAATATAATTTACTTTATTTCAGCAAAGTTCAGAGTTGAAAAGTACAGACTGGAGCCATGCCCAGTTTCAATTCTCTGCACAGACTCAGAAGTGGTTAGCTCCTATTGGCTGACTCAGTTGCTATGCCTATTCATTGGCTGACCTTGTTACCATTGGCTCTCCCAGTTCATGAATATTTTAACAGTTCCTCTGGGCGTATTTGCATGTAGTTGAGAATGCACAGAGCATTTTATATTTTAAGAATCCTGTCTGCCAAAATCCTTGATGCATTCTTAGTTGCCTGCCACAGTTGTAGATCACAACTTATTCAATGGTGGGTTGCTACCAGTTTGTCCCAGTTTGGGTAAACTGGTAACAGTGATTAGATTTGATTAGATTTGATTAGATTTGATTTTATTGGATTTCTATGCCGCCCCTCTCCGTACACTCGGGGCGGCTAACAACAGTAGTAAACAGCATATGACAATCCAATATAAACAGTTAAAAACCCCTATTGTAAAACCAACATACATACAGACATACCATGCATAAAATTGTAAAGGCCTAGGGGGAAAGAGTATCTCAATTCCCCCATGCCTGGCGGCAGAGGTGGGTTTTAAGAAGCTTACGAAGGGCAAGGAGGGTGGGAGCAATTCTAATCTCTGGGGGGAGTTGGTTCCAGAGGGTCGGGGCCACCACAGAGAAGGCTCTTCCCCTGGGTCCCGCCAAGCGACATTGTTTAGTTGACGGGACCCGGAGAAGACCCACTCTGTGGGACCTAACTGGTCGCTGGGATTCGTGCAGCAGAAGACGGTCCCTGAGATAGTCTGGTCCGGTGCCATGAAGGGCTTTATAGGTCATAACCAACACTTTGAATTGTCACCGGAAACTGATCGGCAACCAGTGCAGACTGCAGAGTGTTGGTGTAACATGGGCATATTTGGGAAAGCCCATGATTGTTCTCTCAGCTGCGTTGTGCACGATCTGAAGTTTCTGAACACTTTTCAAAGGTAGCCCCATGTAGAGAGCGTTACAGTAGTCGAGTTTCGAGGTGATGAGGGCATGAGTGACTGTGAGCAGTGACTCCCGGTCCAAATAGGGCCGCAACTGGTGCACCAGGCGAACCTGGGCAAACGCCCCCCTCGCCACAGCCGAAAGGTGTTTCTCTAATGTGAGCTGTGGATCGAGGAGGACGCCCAAGTTGTGAACCCTCTCTGAGGGGGTCAATGATTCTCCCCCCAGGGTAATGGATGGACAGATGGAATTGTCCTTGGGAGGCAAGACCCACAGCCACTCCGTCTTATCAGGGTTGAGTTTGAGTCTGTTGACACCCATCCAAGCCCCAACAGCCTCCAGACACCGGCACATCACCTCCACTGCTTCGTTGACTGGACAGTGGCAGTGGGACCCTCCGCCCACCCACCCAGATGTCATCATGGATGATCTGTGCATGTGCAAAAGATCTGCACATGCGCAGCACTGCATACAAGCATTCAAAGTATCGAACTGGTGGTGAAGGAAAGTGAAACCCATTACTGATGCCACTATTCCAAGTTTCATTTTCTTGTCAGACCAGTTAAGCCTAGAAGAATTAAATAATACGTTACATATGACTGAAGATGTGAATTAAGAGGTTCATTGACATCAAAGTCAGTAGATAAACATTTAGATTATTTGTATTGTATCTATTCATTAAACATGAAACTCAGTCACCTGTACATTTAAAATTTGTATTATTACTATTGTTATTGTTGTTATTAAAAATCCCTATCTATGTGAAGCCACATATACCAGTGTGTTTGTTTTTGGAAAGCCAATCATACTTTACAAGTGTGATGCAGACTCATGGAGTCACAAGGAAGAAATTTACAGTTGTGCTTTTGTGCTTTTCTAATTGTAGTAGAGGAACATGAAAACATCTCAAGGCATGATGTCCTCATCACCTCCTATTTGCCAGGACTCTGACAATAAATCTACAGTACTTCTACAATAAATATGAAGTTTCCCATGAGATCACTCAAGGAGAGAACAGTTTTGGACAGAATTGTTGTTTGTCTGTTTCTTGTGTTCCTGATCCTCAGGCTTAGCCTGACAATGGCCATAATCTTCCTTCTTAAGTCTAACTTTCTTATTTAGATGGTTCATTAGAACATTTGACTTTTAGTTTGGCACTGAATATAAGATAGGAATGTGATTTCTTACTTAAGAAGCAATTATGAGCAATTATGGGTGGTTTATCCCTAGTCTGTTTATATTCAGCTGGAACTGTGTTTGTTTGTGAAACTCAAAATCATTAGACCATGCTGCCCTTGGTAATCAAGTCCTTGCTGTGTTTTTGCCTGCCTCTAGTGATCTGCTAAGTGCCCATGCCACTTCTCTAACCACAGACATACCAGCCCTGTTGATGACAACAGAACAGGAAATGCCTGGCAAGAGATATGTTTTATTTCCATTGTTAAGGATACATGCTTAGATACCCATTGCGTTATCCCTTTTCAAAACAAGCAACATTATGCAGAATATAGAAAGGGAATCAGAAGTAATAAACAATTAGTTGAAGACAGATTAGAAAAGGGAAAGGAAATACTGTATGGCTAAAATAGGCCCTAGGATCTCTTAATGACACTCACGTGATCATTCCTATAGTCCTTGCAATCTGGTACAAAAATATACTGATATAAATAGACAAATAGAATAGATAGAATTTTTTATTGGCCAAGTGTGATTGGACACACAAGGAATTTGTCATTGGTGCATATGCTCTCAGTGTCCATAAAAGAAAAGATACATTTGTCAAGAATCATGAGGTACAACACTTAATGATCATCATAGAGTACAAATAAGCAATTGTAAGGCTACAAACACAAGTTATAGTCATACAGTCATAAGTAAGAGGGAGATGGGTGATAGGAACAATAAGAAGACTAATAGTAATAGTAATGCAGCCTTAGTGAATAGTTTGACAGTGTTGAGGGAATTATTTGTTTAGCAGAGTGATGACGTTCGGGGAAAAACTGTTCTTGTGTTTACTTGATTCTTAATTCAGTTTCATCCAAAATAAATTCATCAGTTCCAGTTTTGATTCCATTCACAACCTAAAGACTCCTCATGACAATAATTGCCACTCCCTCCTCCACCCCTTCCCTGGAGTCGCAGCTGATACAATACCTGAAACCCATCTGGGCACATCTCTTGCAAAATGTGTAATCCATAGAAAATGTGATGGACAGATTTAAGAAAAATTGGTAAACATACTAAGGAACATCTCATCAGGCTTGGATTTGAAAGAGATGTAAGTTCTGCAGTTTAGTCATTTCTTCCACTAAATTACAGTACATGTGGAGAAAAATTCAACCTTAGGAACTATGGACTGGTAGTGAAGCTGGGTCTGTTTCACATGACCTTTCTGGGAGGCTTCAATCTAGCCACAAAAAGTACAAGCAAAAGCAATCATTGGGAACAGAGATATCAAGGTGGCCAAGGAAGTCATCAGAGTGTGGGTTCATGCAATACTATCATCCTCTTGCAGGAGAGGCGGAGTGACGACACGGACAGGCGGGGAAGGGGCCTTCTGTTTTTTAGGGGCCATTAAGATGGTTAAATTAATATATGTATAGTATTTATTTATTTATTTCCTAAATGCAGCCTGATAGCCTAGAGCCTAAAAGGCTGCACAAAATGGAGGCCTCCTGGTCCTGTCCCCCAAGGAGGCAGCTAAAAGAAAGAGCAGCTGGGTAATAAGGCACTCCTCGTCCCGAGGAGAAAACCCAGCGCCCACAGCCCAAAAGGCTCAAGAACCCAGGCCTATTGGGCACCTCCGCCAAATCCACCCCCCTGGGACCGTCCCCCGAACACACAAAAAAGGCCCTCCTCGGTCCCGAGGGGGACTTAAAAGGGGGGGCTTCCCGCCTGACCAAAATGCCACTTAAAGCCTCTGACGAGGCTCCCGAAATGGCCGCCGTCCACGAGGCCACCTAAAATGGCCACCGCAAGTGAGCAGACACCCAGCCAAGTGTCTGCTTTTGATGCTGAGTCCGGGCGAAAAGGCTGAGCTCCGGGCCTGCACACCCTTTTATAGGGCTGGCAGGCCCCACCTGGACACGTCATCAATCAGGCCACCCTGGCCTGATTATCGGCCGAGATCTCGCGAAATGTCACGAGATCTTGGCCGAAACCAAGATGACAGCTACACCATGTGACCTGTGTCTCCCCGAGCCTCCAGCAAAAGGCACCGGTGGGTGAAGACCACCGGTGCTATTTTAGGAGGGGAATTGTCCCCCTGGCCTTAAGGAAGGAAGGCCATATGAAAATGCCCCCCTCTCGAAAGGTAATTAATGGACCCTTCCACCCTGAGCAGTTATCAACTATTTTCAAATCTTCCCTGGGAAAATTCATAAAGAGGTGGTTGGATAACAGCTGTAGAAGATCTTGGAGCAGGAACAAGGGGGAATGATCATTTAGACCTGTTTCAGACAGGTTTCAGACCAGGGTACAGCATGGAGACAGGACTGTTAACCCAATATATTTGGCATACAATGCTATACTATCCTTATGCTCCTTGATTTCTTATTGGCTTTTGAAATTTTAACCATGGTATCCTTCTGGACCTACTGCAGGGGTTAATAGTGTAGGGCAGGACATTGTCAACCCTTGTCAACTTTAAACCTGGCAACAAAACTGGTTGGGGAATTCTGAGAGTTATAATCTACCAGGTTTAAAGTTGCCAAGGTTGGAGAGCCCTTGTGTAATGCATTGTTTTGCAATAGTTCACCTGCTTTCTCAGAGGTAGATTCATGTCAAAGATGTCAGATTGGAGAGATATGAGTGCCTGTGGCCCTTCATACATGGTTCCTTTGCTCACATATACCTCTTCTGTTTAATAACTGCATACCATGGAGTGAGGTTTGGATGCATCAGTTAGGGGTTTGATAGCAATAGCAGTAGCACTTACCGATACCACTTAAATTTAGATACTGCATCACAATGTTTCACAATTCTCTCTAAGCACTTTACAGAATCAACACATTGCCCCAACAATTTGCGCCCTCATTTTAGTGACCTCGGAAAGATGGAAGGCTGACAGGAATTGCTGGCAGTTGGCAGAATTAGTTTGCAATATGGCATTCTAACCACGGTCCGCTTGATATCATCAGTCTATGGATTCAATTTATATCCCAGTGATGGCAAACATTTTTTCCCTCAGGTGCCGAAAGTGCGTATACACTCATTTACTAACTTCTGGTGGGCCCAGTAGGCCCATTTTTCACCCTCTCCAGGCTCCAGAGGCTTCCCTAAAGCCTGGGGAGGGCAAAAAATCTTTTCCCCATCCTCCAGAGCCTTCTGGAAACCAAAAATAAGCTGGCCGGTGCACACATGCATGCTGAAGCTGAGCTAAAGCAATGTCTAGCATGCTGCCAGATATGGCTCTGCATGCCACCTGTGGCATTCATGCCATAGGTTTGCCATCACTGGTATATCCTAATCCTGGCTGCACAGGTGTTACAGAAATGGTTGAAGTAAGGAGCACAACACTGAGGAGAAAAAAACAAGCTTTCTTGAAGCAATTGTTGGATGTCTGCTTTATAAGAAAAAGAGAAACCAAACAAATATTTAGAGATGGTGAGGCTTGCGGGGCAAAAAAAATGCTAAGGATCTGATTTGCTGTTCAGTTTGGGGAAGTTAAGTTGGTCCTTGTATCTGTACCTGGTATTATGTTGATCAAAGTAATCCTTTCAGGATAGAGGTGGGTTCGTCCCGGTTTGGACCGGTTCTATAGAACTGGTACTAACTTGGCAGCCTGTGTCACTGGAACCAGCAATGACCTAGGCCTGCCACGCCCCAGAGCCAGCTCTCTCAGCAGTGCCAGCAACTTGTTTTTTGCTTCTGCATAGGCGCGAAGCTTTTTTTTAAATATAGTACCGCGCCTCGGCAAAGGGTCTTTTCTGGGAAGTGATGCATGCACGCAAAACATGCACTTCCATTGCAATGCAAACCAATGGGGAAGGTAAATAGAACTCACCCCTGATTCAGGAGGGTTGCAGCACAGGGAAATGTCAAAGGTAAAAGAGGTAGAATGTTGAGGTCATCCTCTAACAGAAGATAGAACACTAGAGTTTCTCTATGTTGCAGTTTCCCTATAAGAACTCTACTCTGTGCTGGTGGGGATGCTTCCATTCTTTGATCTGGATGGCCTTGCAGGGGGGCTTTATCTGGGGTCAGGAAGGGTCAATTTGGGTCTGATAGGATTAGGCAGGCAACCCTTTTACTTTCAAAGAGCTGCCTGCTGGGAGGAAATCCTTAGAATGGAACTGAAATGTTCAGGATTTCCACCACCACCACCCCACCCTGCTATTTTTTGCCAGGTTCTCTGCCAGCTTCCCCAGAAAGTCAATGAGGAGTGCAGCAAGAAAGGTTACAAGTGGAAGGACAGAGGGGGAGCTGAAAAACCTGGTGAGGGCTGCAGGAATGGAGCTGAAATCTTCAGCCTTTCAATTCTGTTCCTACAGCTTGCTGGAGCGTTTACTCTCCCTCTCCATGTGGAGAAGAAATCCTTTATGGGGCTACAAGCTTACATCTCCTGCAGCCCACCAAGGATTTCAGCTGTCTCCCACCACCACTACCCAACATCACTGCTTGCAATCCTTCCTGTCAATTTCCCAGTTGACTTTCTGGAGAAGCTGGGACAGATTGCAAATGGCGATTGAATGATCATGGGATGCTTAGCAACTGTAATGAATGCATGCCAGCTGCCAAATGCCAGGAATGTGGTCACAGAACCATGGACGTGGGGTGGAAGTGTTACATTTTACAATTTTACATTTTACAATGGCCAGAAAGCATCCTTTCCCAGGCTGTCATAACCTTGAATGGTGATTAAATGATCGGTCATAAGTCGAGGACTGCCTGAAGGTGAAGCTGCCAGGGTATTGTTTTCTGGAGGCTATTTGAATATAAATGGGGAAGAACAGATTTCGATTCAATGTTGACAAAATTGAATGGCCTGGATCAGGTCAATGGTGTTTTAATTGTTGTATTTTTCACTGTTGTTAAAAATTGTTATATTTTTACTTTTGAGGTTGGGGCCCAGCTTGAGGGAGGGTCGTTCTGGATTTACAACTAATGGGGAGCAGAAAGCAGTTGTGACCAGAAGAGAATTTGCATACATTCATCTTATGAAATAGTTACAACCAGGAGTGAGCCCCGAGCTCCGAGTCTTCGGAGAGGGGCGGCATACAAATCCAAATAATAAATAATAAATAAATAAATAAATGGAGCTCCACCCCAGAGTACCCAATTTGCACTGAAATATTTTGAAATAAAATGCAGGGTGTCCTGCATAAGCCACACCCACAGTGCGGTAGTAAAAAATTTGGTAGCCCTTCACTGGTTACAACCTTTCCTCAGCTGGGAAGTCCTTCAAAGTATTATTCACACCATCACCTTGGCACTGACTGCTGCAACACACTTTACTTTGGTTGCCATTCAGAAGCTACATCTGGTTTGACATGTACTAATGCAATCAGCCCAGCATTGGTTCCCAGTTGACTTTCAGGTACAATTCAAGGTGCTAATCATCACCTATATGGCATACAGCCTAGTTACCTGCATGAATGCAATAATTTCTCTCACCTAGTACATTCAGACAAAGTGGATGTGCTCCTTACCTCCTCAGTTAAATGTCATTTTAGGGATTCAAGGAAGTACATGTTCCCTGTTACAGTCTCTGCCATCTGGAATAGCATCCCCAAGAAATATGCATGGTGCCCACTGTTGTAATGTTCTGAAAGGTTCTTAGGCAGTGATGGGCTCCTACGGGTATAGTCAGATACATAGAACTGCTAGAAAGTTTGGTCAAGTATGCAGAAAAAAAAATCGTGTTTTTTTTTCTTTTTTTCCCTTCTGGGCTCTGGGTATGTTTTTCCTATTGCAGTAAATGAGGTTGAATGTGTATAATTTTAGAAGAGCTGTGCCTGTGTTTGTGTGTGTACATACACATACAGTTTATATAGTAGATAATGTAGATTTTTGTGTGCCTGTGTGTAATATGTATGTACACATATGGCATGTATACATAGAATTAAATAGTATATTTTGGATGTTCAGTAATCGTAACTAGGGAAATGGTATCTATTTGAGGCAAGGAAAGGCCAGTCACTCTAACCCTAACCCAAACACTTGACGTGAGTCAAGTTGACCATCTTTAAGCCACCCTCAGTCACATGATCATCAAGCCACTCCCACCTTGTCACATGGCTGACAAGCCACACCCACAAAATAATCTGGATCTGGCTTTGTTCCCAGGCTTGGAGTTAATGTATCAATGGAGCTCCTGTCTTGTTTGTTGTAGTGGGTGATCATGGTGGTGGTGTTTATCCTTGTTATTTATCTATTATGGCCTGCCATCATCATCAATACCATCATTATCACTGTCAAACTATTTACTAAGTCTGCACTATTATTAATCTTCTCATTGTTCCCCTCACCCATCTCCTCCTACTAATGACTGTATGACTGTATCTCTTTGACCTGACCATAGGAGAGCTTCACTAGATGTGTCAGACCAGTTCTCGAGCAGTATTTGTACAAAGCCATTCTTATACAAGGCTGAAATAATGCAACACTGAAATTATGGAACTAGCTGCCATGTCCAGCTTCAACATAGAGGAATGTTGATATTTCCACTATCTCCATATTGGCCAATTCCATTTGCAATTCCCTTTCAGTAAAAGATAATATTCTGCAGTCGGTCTATTTTAGTTCTTTACATCTGTACATAGGATAGTGCACTCCGACTCATCCATGCACTGGACCAGTCGGAAATGCAGTGTGATCACATATCTTTCCATTCTCTTCTGTCACTTTATATAGCACTTAGAAGAGGAGAGAGAGAGAGACTTCGTGCATATGTGTATGTAGAAAAAGCAGACATTAACATGAGTAGAGAGAATGCAGGAGTTGGCACACACTGGGCAAGTTTGAATCAAACAGTACTCTTAGCAACACTAGCTGTCCAAATATAAAATAGGAAAGAGAGTGGGAGGAGAAACCCTGCTGGCTGGTGACATGCTGAAGAGAGATGACAGAAAAGCTGAGGAGCAAACCAACTGCTTTGCCTATCACAGTTGACAAACACACAAATCAGGACAATACCATTGAGCAGACACAATAGAGGCCCACTGCAGATTGGCAATCAGGACAGCAAAAGTTATGTTGCCGTTATTTTCTATCTAAAAGAGTTTTGGATAGCATTTTAATTCACTTTTAAAGAAAGGTCCAAGAATACTTGGTGAAGCCCACATCCCATAATGAGAAACCAAGAGGAATCATCAGGGTATTTTTTCCCCTTCTTTCCTCACCTCAATTTCCTTACTCCTCTTATTTCATGTTGCTCTTTGTAGTCTATGGTGAAACCAGCTTCATTACTGGTGCAAACAAAAAGACTCAAATTCAACCCTGGCAAGACGGAGTGGCTGTGGCTTCTGTCTTCCAAGGACACTTCCATCCGTCCGTCCATTACACTGAGGGGGAATTTTTGACCCCCTCAGAGAGGGTCTGCAACTTGGGCATCCTCCTCAATCCACAGCTGACTTTGGAATCTTATCTGTGGCAAAGGTGACATTTGCCCAGGTTCGCCTGGGGCACCAGTTGCAGCCCTATCGGGACAGGGAGTCTCTACTCACAGTACTCATGCCCTTATCATCTTGAGGCTCGTCTACTGCAATTCTCTCTACAAGGGGCTACCTTTGAAGAGTGTTTAGAAACTACAAATTGTGCAGAATGCTGCCGCATGAGCGGTCATGGGCCTGCCCAGACATGCCATGTCTCTCCAACACTCCACGGTCTTCCACTGGCTTCCAATTGGTTTCTGGATTTAATTCAAAGTGTTGGTTATGACCTATAAAGCCCTTCATGGCATAGGACCAGATTACTTATGGGACCACCTCCTGCCGCATGAATCCCAGTGACCGGTGAGGTCCCGCAGAGTTGGCCTTCTCCAGGTCCCGTCAACTAGACAATGTCACTTGGCAGGACCTAGGGGAAGAGCCTTCTCTGTGAGGGGCACAAGCTTTCTGGAATCAGCTCCCCCCAGAGATTCATACTGCCCCCACCCTCCTCGCCTTCCATAAGTTATTCATGACTGGAGGACTTTAAGTTGAGGAACACTGGCATAGACTACTCAACTCTTTCATATCATGATGAATTAATCTAAAGTTGAAACAGCTTATAGTCAGTCCCTTATACTCCAATTCCTTCTCACAATCATAATTCCAAACAAAAGTTCCAACCTAAATTTGAAACCTTCAGTGAGGAAGACTCTGAATGTTCTCCTCTTTCTTCCAACTACACTAAGTAGCAATAACTAGTGCAATTTCAGTGCTATGTATGCTTAAAGCAGTTCACTATATTTGCTGGAAGTCAGTCACAAATAAATATGGAGAGACTACCACTGTTGTAACTGAAGCAGTATCCCTATGCACATTAACTTCAGAATGGTATAGCAGCTGAAGAGTTAGATTGGTGCTAGGGATGCTCAGTTTTTAATCCATAGACAACCATGAAAACTCCCAGGAAGAATCTATCTATCTATCTATCTATCTATCTATCTATCTATCTATCTATCTACTATCTATCTATCTATCTATCTATCTAATTATCTAATTATCTAATTAATTAAAATAGAGAAGTTTCAGGAAATGGAAAGGAAAATATATCTAAAATGGATATGAAGGAATGAAGACAGAAGAACAAGAAGTACTAAGGACTATGATAAAAGCTGCTCATGCCACTGTAGTATATGGATGGAAGGATAAAAGTAAATGGACACTAAAATGATGGAACAATTATATATTTGAACAAGTACAAATGGAAATAACTCATATTATCTCACTGAACTGTTTATGGGATGAAAAAGCTGAAAGGATAAGAAAAAATGGAAACTTTATTTTGCATGGGTGGAAAGGGATAAGGCCAATGAAAACATAAAGAAGAAATTGTCTAGAACTCTGACCTGGCTGGGCCTATGAATAAGATAGAACTGAGGGAAGGGAGGGGGAGGGTTAAGGGTGAAAAGTATGAAAATTAAAATTAAAGAATTAAAAAAATACTTTAATGGCTCTGGGAGCCACCAAAAAAATCTATCTATCTATCTATCTATCTATCTATCTATCTATCTATCTATCTATCATCTATCAATCTATCTATCTATCTATCTATCTATCTATCTACTGTATCTATCTTTCTTTCTGTCTGTCTATCATCTTGCTTTATGACATTGAGATGCTGCTTTCATCAGACTACCCAGCAGTAGAAGGAATGTCTTGTCTCATTTTGTAGTCCCTTCTATCCCTGTTGTGTGGAGAGAAATAAGTGACTCTAGATGGTATTTATGGCATTTATTTCTTTATGTGTTTTATGTATATACTTGAGTAACAAATAAAATATTCTTAAAGGTAGTCCAGTCAGTGGAAATTGAGTTAATCTGTTCAAACAAACAACTATAACAGGGTTACTTACACTACTACTGTATATATCTGAGATAAACAATAAGGGTTTCCCACCCACCCACCTCCAAGCAACACATTTTTAAGATGGGAGGGCCATCATAAATTCACAGAAAATTAAAAAAATAAAGGCAAATGAACTTCACATTATTATTTGCCATTGCCATTTTTTAAGAGGAGCTGTGTGTTGACTTAAAATTAATGTCATTTCTTCCAGAAATTCTCCCAAAAAAACAAGACCAGTCTCTTGCATGGTCCACCTGTTTACTAAGAATGAAAGCCTATTAAAATCAGTGGGGAGGAAAGGATAAAGCAAAAGCCTCAAGCCCTTTGCAAAGAAAACCTTTCACTTTCTGACTGTTTTGTGTGTCTTAGCTAAGACGTACATTCCACTACAGTCAGGAAGGGGTGCAATGGAACCCTCCACAACACAGCAACCCAGGGAAATACTTTCCACCAAATCCATCTCTATCCTAAGAATGCAACATTAAATCTATTGCACGTTAAAAAAAAACCTGTCACAATTGAAGTGTTAAGGGAGAAATTCAGTTAATGTATATGTTCTCCAATTTCCATATTTCAAAACCCATTAAGCTACAGCCCTTCAATTTAAGTAGAAGTAAATTACTTCTCATTTCAGAGAAGATGGGTCTCTCCAGAACTATTAAGGAAACAGTTCTATGGGGCTCCCATATTCTAAGGCAGAATATTGGGAAAGATGAGCGCAAAAGCTTCATTGTGGACTAGCTGCAGGGAGGGGCACATATAAAAAAGTTCAAAAAAGTCAAGACAGTGGGCACAATTGCAAGATAACACTATAACACCACCCCTTTTGGGGTGCTTCACCAAGCCTTTGAAAATCAAACCCAATAATTTATTAGGAAATGAAGTCAACTTACATGCTAAAGTTTTTTATATGAGCTGCATGAATGTAAGTGAGTTTTTTAGTAGTTGTCCTCAGTTATTGGCTTGTCTGATATACTGACTGCAAAAACTGATCATCTATATGCAAGTCTACATATTCGTCTATCTGTGATGACACTTTGGATATCAGTTGCACAATAGTATCTCCTTTCCTCTCTTCCTTAAAACAGTCCCTTTTTCCCCCAAATAATCCTAGAAAAAGGTGCCACTGCTTTAAAAAGCCAACTCATTAAAGCTAACACACTTCTTAAAAGAGTAGCACTATTTTATTTTGTGTGTGTTTTTCCTGGCTCATGGAAAAACTGAAAAAGAGAACCCATTTTCATGAATAAAAGAATAGGGCTGTGGTTGCTTTTCAGTTTGCATAAGGTCCAATTCTTTCGTTTGAAATGTCCAGAATCCTAATATACTGTGAGCCTTGTAGAAAGTGTTCCTTTCACAATGCCAGCATCCTCTCTGCACATTTTAGCCTGGTTTGAGAACAAGTTGCTTTATTTTGATTTAGGCCATTTCCTTACTTGCTTTTTACATTCACATCAGAATGCTCGAGCAATCCGACCATTTAGCTTTAGTTCACAATGCTGGCCTTGTCTTTTTCCCCGGCCCACACATTTGAAAGACTTAAACTGATCAGTCGCTACATCAAACTGGCTCTCATTACGATCACTGCAAATCGTTATATTAATCCTGCAAGAACCAAAGAAACTTTGTCTTTTTTTATCCTAATCAGTGGCCACTGCTAAACCATAATGTTAAAAGTAGACACTTGCAGACATTTTAGCCGCCCCGAGTCTACAGAGAGGGGCAGCATAAAAATCCAATAAATAAATAAAATAAATAAATTTTCACAGGCAAAATATCGCCCTCCGTTGCTCTTAAGCCCATCTAACTAGCCATTTCTAGGCTACTTCTCTCATTCCTGGGAAGTGGGTAATGCAACCAATAAATGATGCTACTCTTACTGTGTACTTCAGGATAAAACCTCTAAAGATTTCCCCTGCCTATTGGAAGGCAAAAAAAATTTCCTAATATGAGGTGGGTCTTTGGGTAGGCACTTACAAATTCTGTTTCCTCCTCCATTGCTCAGATAGCAGGTTTCAGGCTCAGAAGTGTTCCATGCCTGTGGCTATAAGCTGGGCTATTTATGAACACAGATCTAGCTTTTCTGAAAGAGCACTAAGGACTGTGTCCAAAGATAGCCCAGCTGAGCTGACACAGAAGGGAAAGAGCAGTCAAGAACAAGTGAGTTCAGTCCTCAGCTAGCATTACAAAGGAATGGCAGCGCTGGCAACAAGTCCAGGTCTGTCTTTGCAAATGGCAGCAACCAGAAATAAATAGCCCATAGATGGCCATGGAATCAGACTGAGGTAGGTAAAATGATACTGCCTCCTCCTCCTCTTCCTGTAATAAAAACAGTAAACATTACGGCTATGTGAAACCTTTTGTTGACAGAAGCAGAAAATCTGTAAGGTACCTGAAGGTGACAGAATCAAAAAACACCAGCCCTATTTCCTGGTTTCAATCAACCAGCACTAGCATAGCACATTTTTTAATGATTACTAAACCTTTGTTTATAGAAATCTGAAAATGTTATGAGAAGTACAGTACTTCAACATTACATTCTCTCCCTCTCTCTCTCTCTTTCTCTCTCCCTCTCCCTCTCTCCCTCCAGCCCTCCTTATTTCTCTCTCTTTCTCTCTCTCTCTCTCCCTCCTTCTCTCTCTCTCTCTCTCTCTCTCTCTTTCTTTCACTCTCTCTTTGTTATCTTGATTTTCCTGCAAAAGAGCCAAAAACTGATAAGGAAATACTATTTCCAACAACAAACAGGAGACAGTGTGTCCATGGCTGCCTCATGGGACCCATAGGATCCCAAGTGCTTTATCTCAGATTAGTAACCATATATAATCAATGAAGCATGTTAGATTGTGCCCACAGCAAAAATCATAGAGGGAGAACAGAAAAAACACTGTTTTGAAACCAGACTTGGAACCAGAAAAGTTATCTCAGCTGCGGGCTGAAAACAGTTGAATGAGGATATGAAATATTATGTATGTATGTATGTATGTATGTATGTATGTATGTATGTATGTATGTATGTACTGTATGTATGTATGTATGTATGTATGTATGTATGTATGTATGTATGTATGTATACATTTTGCAGCCTGTGAGATGCAATGAAATGATTACTTAAATAGATAAGTAAATGTTCTGAAATTATTGTACTGGTTTTCTATTGGAATCCCTTGGGACAATCATTTTGGAGCAATTTCTTTAAGGGACTGGAGTGTTTTTTGAACGGAAGATGAAGCTGTGAGTCCTATGAGACATACGTGATCAGTAACTGAAAGCTTGATCTAGAGATGCAAATGCTGGCTGGATTTATTGTCCCTTCTGGTTCCAAAATGGCTCTTCCAAGAGATCAAGAAGATTTTTCTTACAGCAAAATAAGATAAAGTATTTTTGGAGTGCAAGAATAGTTTGTGACACTTGGTGCTACAGCTGGAGAAAGGAGTTTAGCTGTTGAAGATTTCTGATCTAACCACTGCTGTGCTAATTTAACACCAAATAAAGAGAAGATTTATTTTATCATCACCACAATGGTTAAATGGCATGTTAACATACTATAAAAAGAAAGTTGTGTTCAGATTAAATAGTCAAAGGGCTTTTAGCTTATTCTCACCTTCTGCTTCCAAGGTGAATTTTTCTACCTGAAGTCTATCTCCCTACTTGGGAATCTACTCCCATCTTTTCTATTCCTATCTTATCCTACTACTTGTGCTTGAACCAATAAGTGAAAGTATGATTCTGGAAACAAATCCAAAGTTGCTTAAATTGTGGATTCATCAACCTGAACTTTCTACCCCAAGGCTTTTGTTTTTTCAAAAGAGCACTTAGTCTGCAAAGTATATGGAGTTGATACCCTCAAGGGGAAAACGGCACGGTTAAGTAATATAAAATATTATCTTGTTGATCTTCCTTTCCTGTGGACAGATCTGGATTCTTATCCCGAAGTCCTGATCTGCAGCTTTGTGGAACATTGTCGTGCAAGCTGCCAGATCAATAGAGGACTTGAGTGTCATTGTAGACATGAGAACAATGAACTGAGAGAACACACACACACACACAAACATCCTTTCAGATGGTAAGATATCTGACTACCCTGACGTCCACCTATGGGACATGAGCTCTGCCATGTCCTCCTCTTTCTTCTGATGAATGAAACCTTGGGCTTCTGACCCAAAGTTCTTCCTGGGTGAATGAAGCAACCGGACACTCCAGAAAGCTTGTCTGAAATGACCTCCAGTGTGAATTGAAAAAGGCAGCCAAGAATGGTTGGCTCTAGTAAGATGCTGGGGCTCTGTGGAAAATAAGAAATTTGAATGAATAGAGTAGTGGCCATAGATCTCTTGCAGGCTATTTTAGGCAGAGGGCTTCAGGGATAGTTTCTGGGTAACAAATAACTAGTCCATTTTTGGCCCACACTTCCTCTGACTCCTTGGTCTGTTCAGTCACAAAATGTACTCAACATTCTTTAGCCACTGTTCCTCTGTAACATTGACAGTGCACAAAAAAAGACATGACACACCATCCAAAGGCCAGCCAGACTATTATTTCATTTACACAGTTTCAGTTTCTTCCACCCTATCCCCGAAATCAACAGTGTCCCCTTGCGTGTGTGGCTCTTATCTCAATCTCCCACCCCTTCCAAGCCACTTTTCTCTGAAGGATTTTGTTTTCCTCCACTGAAGGGGCCCCGTGCAGCCATCTCAGGTTGTGGGTTTCTGCCCTGCAGCACTGGTGCTCCATCCTACGAATTATCTGAAAGAAGGAAAAAAGGAGAGGTTGGCAATCCATGCACATGACTTTCCTCTACATCTGCATTGGAAGAATAAGTAAGTGTATATCTGCATGCAGGGGAAGGGAACCTGCTTGGTCCCACAAATGAAAACGTGATGTGTAACCAGCGTAACAACAGCAACAAGAACAGCAGCAGAAGCAACAGATTTTTTAAAAAAATCTGAAGGAAAAGAGACACCACCCAGTGATCTGTCGGCAAATTCGCACCCCCCTAGTCTTCTGTATTATGTTCTTCTCCCTCAGATGTCTAGACTTCATTTATTTAAAGGTTTTTCAGGCCACCACTGAGGACTTCATTTTTTCCTGTTCAGGAAAGGCAAGGGTAGATTGCACATACTTAGATAGCAGCCCGCAAGTGAGGAGATCAAAGCAGATTTCAACTCATACATGCTCAGAACATCTTGTGCAGAATCTGAGTAGCAGTGGGAGGAAACCAATAAATGAGCCAACTGCTGGGTTTGAATCCAAAATCCATAGCTGGCGATGCTTTTATTGGAATCAACCAAAGGGGCACTGAAGAATAGTCCAAAAGGTGATATCCAGGTGAGTTTTTAGGGGAAATCTCTGGCCACATACCTTAAAGCCATTAAAGGACAGGTAGTCCCAATCAGTTTATATTTTTCCATCATGGATGCTGTGATGCTGATGTGCCATGTTTATATTTGAATAAGCTGCACAAGCTTACATTAAGGAAAAGGAGCCTTAGCAAGGTATTTTCTTCCTCCGGGAACACAGGTGGAAATATAATCCATTAGCAGAGGCTCAACTGTGCACCCAGGAAGGGAGTAGAAAGGGCCAAAGGGAATTGTTGGGAAATCCTCCATGTCCCTTCCCCCACTCTAGCTATCACCAGCCATCTGCCACAGGAATGCACTAGAATGGTGGTGATAACAAAAGTGTTAGAGTAGAAGCAGGGACAACTATATTCTTTTCCAGGGCTCTCCAACCTGGTCAACTTGTGAACTTCAACTCCCAAAGTTCCTCAGCCAACAAAGCTGGCTGAGGAACTCTAGACGTTGAAGTCCGCAAGTCTTAAAGTTGCCAAGGTTGGAGACTCCTGTTCTAGCCCACCATCAACCCAGGAAACCTTCTGGGTATCTCTGGGCCAATCTTTCTCTCTTCCTCTAACCATGTTCACTGGATAGTTGCTGTCGGGAGAAATTGGAGGGGGAAGCCCTCTTGAATTGCCTTGAATTTTCAAATGACAAATTGAATTTTACTTGCCTTGAATTTTCAAATGCCAAATTGCTAAACTTGGCTGGTATTTTCAAATGACAAATTGCTAAACAAACATCTGGATCACTCACAAGCTTGCATACTTTTTTTGTCAGTTATAGAATTACAGTATTTTACAGAATGATTTTCCCCCCTTTCTTCCTTAGAAAGTCTCAATTTTTCCCAAGACAAAGTGAGCCTTCTGGATGGGACCTTCAATACATCTTTCCAAGTGCACCTACAAATCAATCCCTAGAGAGATTTTTTTTTATAGTGGCAGGCATAGCATTCAATCTGCTTTTCCTTCACTCCTGTTTTTATGGTCCTATGAACAGTGTTAACAAAGCTCCATTTATTAGTCTTGTGCCCTGTTGGTCTTTGTGAGAAATCCCAGCCCTCTCTGCCGCTTTTTTTTTGGGGTGGGTGGGTTAAAAATTCATTTCTAGTTGGTTCAAATTGAAGCTGGTTTAAGTCTCAGCCAGCAAAATACCTGGTTATTGCTGATAAAGAAACAGAAGAAACGCAGAAACGGAAATCCTATACTTACCCAGCCAAAGGAAGTGCAGTCTGGCACTTCTGGTGAAAGGAGGCTCTGGACGTTTGTGCTGGGAGAATCGCCTCCTGCTCCTCCATTGCTGCGCTAAACACAGATGATTTTTTTCACCACCTGTCCAAGAAATAGTATTTTTAAAAAACAAAAAGATTGATCTTTAATGGGGTTTGAAGATTATTAAAATGTCACCCGATCAAACCCCTTTTTAGCATTACTTTTTAAACAGAAGTAATTTTTAGCCAATGGAACCTTTGCTGTGGGAATAAAAGAATGTGCAAATATATGGTATCCTATTTATTTGAAGTACTTCTGTTACACATACTCTTCACATATTGCTGAGGTACTCAACTATTGATAAAAGAAGCGATGCCTCGCTCTCGTTATCCATATCTTTCTTTCTCTGTGTCTTTATATTTCCCTCCTCTCTCTCTCTCCCTTATATAAATTTTATGAAAAGTTTTTCCAAATGAGTGATTTCTCAAAGGTACAATTCGGACCACAGTACTACCTACTACTGCTGTAGAAAACATCAGAGAAATTTACCATGTGTCCTTTTCGTTATAAAAAGCTCCATTTCATTCATATTCACCTAAGGGTAAAAACCTGAATATCTGTGGAGATTCTCAGTCGTCCATGTCATGGTTGTCCCAAAGATGCTTTTTCACGGGGCAAAAAGTCCAGTTGCCTCTTGAAAAAGCAACTTCTGTATAAACTCTGAATAGTCATCACCTCTGTATAAACTCTGAATAGTCATCGCCTTTGGGGTAGCCATTCTCTCTCTCTCTCTCTCTCTCTCTCTCACACACACACTCTCTCTCTCTCCTTCCCTCCCCCCCTCCTCCGCCCCGCCTCTCTGCCTTAGACTGGAAGAGAAAAAGAACGAAACCGCGTCTACAATCTGGCCAAAACAAAATAAAATAAACTAAGCTTTTTGAAACCGACTCCTCGCCCCAAAAATAAATCAAGACACTCCTCCCACACAGAGAGAGAGGGAAAAAAGATACCCCATTGAACTGGTCAGAAGAGAACAGCGTTAGTTTTGACCATATGCACCAAAGACAAATTCCTTGTGTGTCCAATCACACTTTTCCAATAAAGAATTCTATTCTATTCTATTAAATACAGTATTGGGTTCGGGTTTCCAATACACCCACCCACACAGCAGCTCTGGAACGAAACGCGCCCGACCGCGGAATTTTACCTGAGATCTGTGTTCTATAGAGATCGATTAGGCAGAATGTTGCGCGCCCCCCCCTCCACTCCCGGCCGTGCCTCGTTCTGTTCCAAAAACCAGAGCGCGCTCAGCAGCCAACGCGCCGAGATCGCATTACCTTGCCTTGCAAGAGAGTTTGCAAACCGGGCGCGCCGTATTTTGCTCCCAGATACACACACAGACACACACACCCGCGCGGTCGCACAAACCAACCAACCGACTAAATTAACCCAGCGCTCTCTCGTTCAATGTATAAACCTTGGTAAATCATCAATCTTGGCACGAAATATTTTAAATCCACGAAGGGAAACTTGATGGAATGGGCGGAGAGGGATAGATTTATGTTACTGGCCACAGTTTGAGAAGGCACCGCCAGCTGCTTGCGTTGGCTCCACTGACTTGGCATGGCCCAACCCTGGGAAAGGCAGTGGCTTTAAGATTTGAGGGACGGGGTCCCTGGTGGAGAAGTGGGGACCGGGCACAAGCCATAGATTGGGAATTTTTTTTCAGTTAAGGGGGAGGTACTTGAAAATATTCTTGCCCTTAAATGCCGAAATTCTACTTTTCCTTCTCATCATTTTTTTTCTTCCTTTCGGGGGTTTTCAATCCTATTTCAGAAGTGTCTGCGAATATTTCATAGGTAATAGGCTTAGAATGAGCAGGACCCGCACTGAATAGCACGGAAGAAATCTGGGAAATGATTTTTAACTACTGTAAATGCAAATTATCTTTGGAGGAATAAAGTTCGGGGCCTTTGTATTTCTGAAAAGGAAAAAAAATCCAACCGTACCTCTCGCGATTGAGGCACCCCGCTCAGAGGCACAGCTCTCGCGGGCAGGGTGGCGATGGGGGGAATTTGGTTCCTTAAAATTATTAGGAAGAAAGGAAGGAGGAGGTGGAAGGAAGGAAAGAAGGATGGAAGGAAGGAGACAAAGAGAGAGAGAGAGAGGCTTTGCTATTCCCTAATTTTTTAATATTATTATTTAATATAATTGTTATTATAAGTAATTATAATTATAATTTATTAGATTTGTATGCCGCCCCTCTCCGTGGACTCGGAGCGGCTCCTTGCATGGCTTCTGATTTACCACCAGATTGACTAAGTTTTGGAAACTGGACCCATAGATGACCACTAGCTTGCTTTTCAACGAGCCCAAAGAAATCGAAAATGGCCCTCATCCACCCCAACGTAAAGGGGGACTCTTCAAGGCGCCATGTGTAAGGAAGGAGGACGGCTCTCTCCTGTTATGCCTTGGGTAAAAGGAACGGGCTTGTGGTGGGGGGGGGGGAATACAACCTGGAGTAGTGATAGTAATCCATTATTAGATTAGAGGTCGCGGGAGGGGGATCCTCTCCCCCCCCCTCGGCCAAGGAAATTCTCTGGCAATCCCCGGAAGCACCCCAGAAGTGCGGCTGAGTTGAGGGAGGGGAGGGTGTGGCGGGAGGAGGAAAAATAAACCCGAGAAAAGGCTGGTTTGTTTGGCTGCGTCGCGTCCTTTGATAGGGTACAAACAGTCTGGCCTCGCCGTTTTGTTTTGCAGCGCACCAAACGCCCTGCTTTCCCCCGAACGCGACCTCAGCTAAAATACATTGGCAGTCAACTAAAACGAATGCCCTCTTGAGAGCTGGCAAGGAACTCGGGAAAACGGTTGGAGGCCTGGTACACTGCTGTTGATGGCCTCCCTGCCTTATTTTATCCCACGGGCTGGAGGGATGAAGTGTTGGGCGGGAAGGAGATGCTTCTGTCAACAAGGATGGAGACCTAAAGACCTCTTTTCTTACAGCCCAGGCTCGCCTTCTTCCCCCACTTTCCAGTTCCCGGCTGAACATATTTTTTACGCTTCTTTGGGGGAAAAGGGTAAGTGGTGGGACGGGGCAACCCTTCTTTTTCAAAGTGTCCTCCTGTTTCCCCACACGACCAGCACCACCTTCTGAAATCAAGACGATGGCCAAGAACATGTTGTGCTTAGTAGCCAATTAGGGATACCTACTATCTTTGGCCCTTAACGACAACACCAACAGCAACAACAAAGGACACTATGTTAAAGAGAATCCTGACACAATTCAGCCCACATGTAGGGAAGGAGAACTATTATACCCCAGTGTGAATAAAGTAAAAAAGATTTAGGGCGAGGGGAGGGAGAAATACATTGCTCAAAAAGATAAAAGAAACACTAAAAAAAACAGAATATAACTTAAAGTAAAACAAACTTCTGTGAAATCAAACTATCCAATTAGGAAGCAACACTGATTGACAGCCAATTTCACATGGCTGTTGTGCAAATGGAATAGTTGTGCAAATGAAATATTCAATGAGAATATTTCATTCATTCAGATATAGGGTGTGTTATTTGAGTGTTCCCTTTATTTTTGTTGAGCAGTATATAATTTTAATCCTAACCTCTACACCCACACCCAACCTGGAAGTTTCCTTGTTTGGTAAGGTTTTTCCATACACACTGTTGGGTTGATATTGTAGCCATGAAGTTACACTTGATATACTAGAATAGAATAGAATAGAATAGAATAGAATAGAATAGAATTTTTTATTGGCCAAGTGTGATTGGACACACAAGGAATTTGTCTTGGTGCACATGTACCTAGATCTCTAGTAGAGGTCTTTAAACTTGGCAACTTGTGGACTTCAACTCCCAGAATTCTCTAGCCAGCATAGTAGAAGCAGGGACAACCATATTCTTGTCCGGAGGTCTCCAATCTTGGCAACTTGTGGACTTCAACTCCCAGAGTTCCTCAGCCAGCAAAGCAAAGTTGGCTGGAGAATTCTAGGAAATGAATCGGGTTTATTGGATCCGGGTACCAGGGACTAAAAAAAGAAGCCCATCACAGGCAAAGTTACCCCCATCATCCTCACCCTTACCCTCACCGACTTTTTAATATTTGTTTCATCTCCATCTACCAGAAAACGCTGCTGCGTGGTACTTTTTCTGCTACATTTTACCCAGCAAGGGCTGAAATAGGATGAACGACTCTGATTCACCCACCGTTCGCTCCAGAGGAAAGAAGGGTTTCCCTTTCAGAATCTCCCCGGACAGGCCATCTTACAATGCACATATTGGGGAAGAGGTCCTGGTTACGTCCATGAACCCCAAAAAATATTGTGTGTTCTGGACTGCGGATTTCATTCGGGATTAGGAATTTATTTCCGTCTCATTTTCTATCTTTCCTATAAATCGCTGTTTTGACGATGGCGCTGAGATGATGATGGTGACGGCGATAGAAAATGGAAGCAAGGAATATTTTTCCCCACACCCCTCCTCTTTCCTACATCAGTAGACCTAAGAAACCATTCTTCTCTTCTTTTACCCATTGCAAATTCTCGCGTAGCTTCTTCGCCAGTGAATAAAGCGAAATGCCCATCCTAGCTATCAACAGATAAAACTCGAAGAAATGCTTGTGTGATCTCAAGACTATTTTCCTATGAGCCTATTTTCTTATTGAAACATTTAACAACGCTACCGTTGTATAAACATTTAACAACGCATTTATTTCCTTGGGGGTTTTTTTGGGGGGAGGTCTTCTTTTAAAGTTTTTTTAAATGTTTATTTGTTTTACTTTATATTTTCATCTTCACGATTTCAAGAAAAGACAATGCCAGCCAGTTCAATTATAGAAACATAGAAACATAGAAGATTGACGGCAGAAAAAGACCTCATGGTCAATTAGTCTGCCCTTATATTATTTCCTGTATTATATCTTAGGGTTGATATATGTTTATCCCAGGCATGTTTAAATTCAGTTCCTGTGGATATATCAACCACGTCTGCTGGATGTTTGTTCCAAGCATCTACTACTCTTTCAGCAAAATAATATTTTCTCACGTTGCTTCTGATCTTTCCTCCAACTAACCTCAGACTGTGCCCCCTTGTTCTTGTGTTCACTTTCCTATTAAAAACATTTCCCTCCTGAACTTTTTTTTAGCCCTTTAACATATGTAAATGTTTCGATTATGTCCCCCCTTTCCCTTCTGTCCTCCAGACTATACAGATTGAGTTCATTAAATCTTTCCTGATAAGTTTTATGCTTAAGACCTTCCACCATTTTTGTAGCCCATCTTTGGACCCGTTCAATTTTATTAATATCTTTTTGTGGGTGAGGCCTCCAGAACTGAACACAGTATTCCAAATGTGGTCTCACCAGCGCTCTATACAGAGCTCTAAATTATTGATTTAGATTTAGATTGGGGCGGGGTGGGGAAGTAAGAGGGTCAAGGAGTAGCACAAACACAAGAAAGTTCAGCTTTACCTCTACTCTTTAATCTCCTTTCCAAAAAAAAAAAAGAAGAAGAAACCTGGGGAAAAGTGCAAAGCATATTTTCTGAACATGAAGATTTTCATGTAGAACATGAAAATAAACGCATAATATTCCAGAGTTAACAGCACGATTCTTAATTCCACTATTTTCAAGGCCGTGTCTTAAATTATCTCCCAGTTTCCTTCATACAAAATTTAGCTGAGTGATATATGTAATTTTTTCTCTCTCCATAACTAACAGATTTATATTTCTGGCAACAGATGGAAACATTTTTGATGTTTTTAAACTGCTGAACCTGAGAGTTACGAAAACAGGAGAACCCTTACTGATTGCTTCTTTCTTCTTTACAGAAAGGGGAGGGGGCTTGAGGGGAGGCAGGAGATCCTGGCTGCAACCTGACATCACTTCTGCCCTTGATAAGGCTGAACTGTTTGTCGGCAGGTCTTTTAACTATCCATCTAAGACTGCCACTTGATAAAGACCTGAGCCCATACGTATTTCCTTTCACCCTCACCTCTGTCTCTCCCCCCCTCCCCAATTTTAAATTTCTGCGCTGATGAAAAGTTCTGAAAATCTCAACGTCTGCAACAATTTTCTAAACCTTTAGTTGATATAATCAGCGCACCGCCTCCTCCCCCCACTATTCAGCATACCTATGGGGGCTTCAAAGTATACCCCTACCTAAGTAAGGAACTTCTTGCTCCTTGGCCGATCATTCTAGGGGTGTTTAGAATTCCACTTTAAAACGGTCAGGTGCACCCAATTTCCCCAAACTGTGCACAAACTCGCTGCAAAGTCAAATGACTACGCTTTTCCATATGCGAAATAGTCACAACGTTGCAAATAAATAAATAAATAAATAAATAAATAAATAAATAAATAAATAAATAAATAAATAAATACATACATACATACATAAATAAATAAATAAATAAATAAATACATAAATAAATAAATACATAAATACATAAATAAATACATAAATAATAGATTTATTTATTTAAGGGTATGGCTAGCTGATGAGAGCAAAACTTGAAATACATTTATACTAATCTCCCTTTCTTTTCATGATCAGCAAAATTACATACACACACACACATATAAACACACGTATGTATGAATGAATTATATATATATATATATATATATATATATATATATATATATATATATATATATATAAATCAGCAATATCTCTCTCTCTCTCTCTTTCACATACACACACATATACTATATATATATATATATATATATATATATATATATATATATGTATATGTATATGTATATGTATATGTATATGTATATGTATATGTATATGTAAATGTATATGTATATGTATATGTATATATATCTCCATATTCTTCCTTCAGGGGCTAAGACATTTTCAGTACAACCAGCTAAGTGTTAACTTGAACATAAAACCCACTGTGTTCAATATGGCAAATAATTTCCAAGTAAGGGGTCCATAAACCTTCAATTTGAAGCTCGTGCCCATAATATTAATACAAACCTCCTTTCCTTACCAGACACGTTTCGGGATCAGGTTTAAAGACATGCAAACAGTTAGAAAAACGTGCCAAATAGTAACGCTGAGAAACCACCTCCTTTCCAAGGCTTTTTATTTTAGTTTGGTTTTGGTGTCTGCATGTTCATCAACATTAAAGAAGATCACACTTAACGTTCAGAAAATATTGTTATTTTCTATAATGGAGAAAATTGGACTCCTGTGAGTTAGATCTGTGGTTTTTAGGGATAGGATGCAAATTGGACTGACACCACTTTGCACTTTAACAATCGGATTTCGTCAGGATACAAGTTGTTTGTTTAACCCGACAGCTCCGTGCACCCCGTCGCATGCTTTACACACTCATTAAAACGATTATTCACGACCTGTCGAATGTTTTCGAGTTCATTCACAGAAAAGAGAGCCAGATAGGATCCAAGCAGACGCCGCCCTCTGCTCTTCCCGCGATGTGCTACCGTCTTTTTCTTTTTCTTTTTTTTACGATTTAAAAATAAATAAATTATTAACTCGTATTTAATAGCGTTATAAAGTTGTGATCATCATCTGGCTTTATTTCCAATACTTTGGGTTTTTGTTTTTTCTTCCCCTCTCTAACTCAGAGCCTTAAGCTTTAGAAGCTGTATTCGGAGCTACCAGAAAACATTTCAGGTTTACTCATGTGGAAACCCTCCAGAACTTCTAGGAAATTTCTTTCTAAAGATCTGTGCCCCAAACTGATTTCCCATTTCCCCTGTGAGAATCCTACCGAGGATTTCCAATAGAAATGACTTAGGGATGGCAAGACTTTTCAGGAACAGTTTTTGACACTTCTTGGCTGGGACCCAAACAAACTTTCCTTTCTTTCTCAACTTCAAACCTTGGGCTGATGAGGTCAATAGAAGACTATTGGGGAACTTACCTCACTAATAAACTTACCTCACTATAGATCTACTGGTTTAAACTATTACACAAGCACCTACAACGGGTGAGCAGGGGTGGGATTACTTATCATTTCCCCCCTCCCGCATCCAATCTCAGCTCTTCAATACGGAGGGTTCCGAGAATCCACGTGTGAAACAGCTGTGCTGTTGGGCCATTCCCCCCCCCCTTTAATGCAAACCTTTGCTACGGGTAGTTGCAAAGGAACCTCCCAAAGAGACTTTTGAAGGCACGGGAAACTCTTCAAGTCCGTAGATTATACCGTTTCCCACCCCCACAAGCCCTGACCGAAGCCAGAGGGATTCATTGAGAGAAAAGCGTGTGGTAAAATCCAGCGGTTCCATGCAATTGAGGCTCGCGGTGTTTGTTCCGGTCCCTACTCCTCGCCTTTCTTCAAAAAAGGGAGGAAAAAGCCCCCAAAATCTTGGAACAAAGGGACTGTTAGAAGTTGGCAAACCTGGGGTTCTTTCTTTCTTTCTTTCTTCCTTCCTTCCTTCCTTCCTTCCTTCCTTCCTCCCTCCCTCCCTCCCTCCCTTCCTTCCTTCTCTCTCTCTCTCTCTTTTCCCTTCCCCTCCCTGTCCTAACTGGGAAAGCACTACAGAAAGATCGCCCGCGGTGGGGAAACAACCGCACAGTTCAAGAAAGTTTGTGATCCCGACGCTCTCCTCCCCCTTTTCTGAAGGGAAGCTGATTTGCGGGGTAACCCGAAAGGCTTTTCGGTTCCAGGATTGTGTTGCTGGAGACTCGCGCACGTCTGAAAATAGAACCAAAGCGAGGTACTATGTATGATTTTCCTGCTTTAAGTTATGTGTGCCCCCCACCCCCGCCAACACACACACACTTCCTGGATTATAAGGTTATCAAGCCATCGCTGGGTCAAAATCAACGGTAATAAAAGCAGGCTTTATGTCCCCCCCCCCCGCCGCCCCACGACAACGAGAAGGTGGGGAGAGGAACCGGCTTTGCTGCTGCGCTATACAGCGAAAGCTTGGTCTTCCGAGATTTAGATATCTAGGACTGGGCAGAGAAAGACTCTTAGCGCCCCTTAAATTATCTGCTTGGATTGGGAAGGTGGGATGAAGTGGGGGCTTTGTTTGTTTGTTTAAAGTTCTCAACAATTAAGGTTTGATCTTTCTTACCTTGGAAGGAAAATATAAACAAATGCAAAAGTGCCATGAGGAGGGGTTTGGTTTTTTCCTTCCTTCCTTCCTTCCTTCCTTCCTTCCTTCCTTCCTTCCTTCCTTCCTTCCTTCCTTCCCTCCCTCCCTCCCTCCTTCCTTCCTTCCCTCCTTCCTTTCTCCCTCCATTCAGACGAAATGTTAGAAGTCCACAGTGAGCAGGGGCTGCTTGTAAGGCCCATCCCCTGCATTTTGTCAAGAACAGCTTGGCCAGGCCTATTTTTGCGAGGCGCGGGGCTCACCCCAGCTCCGTTGCAGCCATTGAAATCGGTACATATATCCCGCACGTGAACACTCCGGATCGATCAGAAGGTAGCCGGTTCTTATTCGATTTTTGTCTCCCCGTCCAACCTACCGGACTCACTGATCTGTAATTATTAGGATGTGGGCAGCCACAGGAACGGGATGAGGGGTTGGGGGGCGGGAGGAGAGACGAAAAGGCGAGGTGGGTTTTTTTCTTTTTCACCTTCCTAGAAATCCAGTTAATTCACAAACGCGAGAGACAAACACACAAGAGAGATTTCCCTTCCGTCCACACAACTGGAAAGCGAATTTCTGCCGCACTAAAAGAAACAACGCGGGATAAATCGAAAAGATTTTTTTTTGAAAGCCTTTTGCAAGAAATACACCTTGGAAAGGAGATGTAGCCGTTTATAATAAGCTTTTCTTTCTTTCTTTCTTTCTTTCTTTCTTTCTTTCTTTCTTTCTTTCTTTCTCTTTTTCTTCTGTCCCCAAACCTTAAATTATGCGGTGGGAAAGACATACTAATTTTGGGTGTAAACTATTTTCCTTCCTCTCCAAACCCTCTTCCTTGCAGTATTAATACAAACCCATCCAGGACGCTGCTTTAAGCAACCTTAACCGTTCCCATTTAAAGCCGAACAGATTTTTTTTTTTCCAGTTCTCTTTCCTCCTTTCAATTCTCATTTCCCTCCCCACGTGCAACACTACCCGTTCCATTTTCTTTTCAATAAAGTAAGTACAGCTAACTTTAACGAGATATTTTTAAAATCTTTATTACCAGCTGAAGTTTTTTTTTTTAAACAAAACAAAACGACCAATGCCGCAATGCTGAAAAAAGTGAAATGGAAACATCATTTCCTACTTTTCAAAAACTCCACTTTGTTGCTTCATCATCCATTGCATCTCCTCCTCTCAGCATTGTCTTTTCTACAAATTTCGCGATGGAAACTGATTTGAATGATCACTCAAATGGCACCTTGAGGCCCTTTTTTGCTTACACCTTATCCCGAATTCCGGAAAAAACATCAAATTACTGAAAAAGTTGAGAGAATCACTGGAGGCTTTCTCCCCCCCCCCTTTGATCTGAGCACAGCTGGGGGGGGGAAGGAAGCGGCCAACAAAGCGAGGCAAATATTTTTTTTCTTCCCACCATCCACGTCCCTATTTTTTAAAAACCCGCCGAATTCTCACTAGATTGAACGAATCAATTTCATTTGGCAAAAAAATACTGTATTAATTAATCTACTGAGAGAGAAAAAGATAGAGCTATGCCAACATCTTTAAATTAAGTATAATAACTTAGTTTAAACATAGAAAGAAGGGAGAGAGGGAGGGAGGAGGGACAAAGGAAGGAAGGAAGGAGAAATAGGGAATGAAAAAGGGAAAGGAGGAAGAAAGAGGGGGGAAATGAAGAAAATGGAAAAGAAAAGGAAAAAAGAAAGAGAAAAAGAAAGAAAGAAAGAAAAGAGAGAGAAGAAGAGGGAAAACAATAGAAAGAGGGGAAGAAAGAGAAAGAAAGAGAGAAAGAAAGAAAAAGAGAAAGAAGAAAAAGAGAAAGAAGAGAGAGGGGAAAAGAGAAAGAGAGAGAGGAAGAAAGAAAAAAGAGAAACAGACAAAGAAAGGAAAGAAAAGAAAAGAAAGAGAGTGAAGAAGAAGAAACAGAAAAAGATATAGAGAAAGAAAGGGAGGGAAAGAGAGTGAGAAAGAGAATGAAAGAAAAAAGAAAAAAGAAAGAGAGAAGAAAGAGAGAAGAGAAAGGGGGAGAGGAAAAAAGAGAAAGAGAGAGGAAGAAAAGAGAGAGGAAGAGGGAAGGAAAAGAAAGAAAGAAAGACAGGCAGACAGAAAGAAAGAAAGAAAAGAGAGAGAGAGAGAGAGAAGAAGAAACAGAAAAAGAGATAGAGGAAGAAAGAGAGGGAAAGAGAGAGTGAGAAAGAGAATGAAAGAAAGAGAAAAAAGAGAGAAGAGAGAGAAGAGAAAGAGAGGGAGGAAAAAAGAGAAAGAGAGAAAGGAAGAAAGAAAACAGAGAGAGAGGGAAAGAAAGAAAGAAAGAAAGAAAGAAAGAAAGAAAGAAAGAAAGAAGAAAGAAGCTCTCAGCGTTGGTTCCCTAAACTGAGCCTCCCTGCTACCCATCCGAGCAACGGGCATCGTGCCGCCAAAGCATCCGAACGACTATTGATTTGCTCGACTGTTTGATTGACGGAATCCGCGCGGAAGTGAGAGATTGCTACCTATCAGGCGATAACTCTCAAAACCTGCGCCACCCCCACCCCTCCGAATCAAGCGAAACACCCCAATAACTGAAAACGTATTTTGTCAGCCCAATTGACAAAGAGGGGAAGAGACGGACTTTCCCAAAAGACTCTCCCTCCTCCTCCTGAGTTAGCAAAAGGGCCTTTAAAGGGGACAAAAAGAGAGTTGGCATGACTCGGCTGCACCCTTTAGGTCAGGGGTCCTCAAATTTAACAACTTTTAGACTTGTGGACTTCAACTCCCAGAATTCTCCAGCCAGCTATACTGGCTAGAGAATTCTGGGAGTTGAAGTCCACAAGTCTAAAAGTTGCCAGGTTTGAAGACCTCTGCTTTAGGTGGTTGGCCTAATACGCTAACCACTCGGTTTCATTGTTAATTTCTCTCCTCCTTTCCCTTCCTCTGCCCTTCCTGGACGGCCCCTGCTCCCTCGGCCCTGCCTTCCATTACGACTATCCCCCTTTCGGCCTGCCCGGAAGCTTGGTTTATGCAACCTGTTCTTCCCGCGGCTGCCATGGCAACGCAACACAAACCTCCCACCACGCTTTTTTTTTAAGGTCGCCTTTTTGCTTTTTGTGGGAGGGCACGGAAGTCGGCACCGTCTCACGGAAGGGTATCCGGGGAGACCGGGCCTTCTCTGGGGGTCGGACTCCCGGCGTTCCCGCTTAAAGATGAGGGGCCTTGACAACGACGCCTGTCTAACTTGTGTCATTCCTGTCAATGGGGTTCTTCTAAGAAAGATTCCTTCTGAGGCAACCCGCTGAATTTTCCTGTGGGAAGCATCATTGGGAGGGGGGGTATTGTTCCCGCCCAGAGTCCGAAAGGAGTTGAGCGGTTTATAAATGCAATAAAATAAAATAAAATAAAATCCCTGCGGCTAGATTTGGGGCCCCGAAAAGGAAGCGCTGGTAATTTTTTCCCTCCACACTGTCAAACTATTTACTAAGTCTGCACTACTATTACTACTATTTTTTTCCTCACAATACCTATTACCATTTCCTCCAACTTACGACCGTATGACTGTAACTTGTTGCTTGTATCCTTAAGATTTTTTAATTAATATTGATTGTTTCCTCATTGCTTATTTGACCCCTATGACAATCATTAAGTGTTGTACCTCATGATTCTTGACAAATGTATATTTTCTTTTATGTACACTGAGAGCATATGCACCAAAGACAAATTCCTTGTGTGGATAATCACACTTGGCCAATAAAGGATTCTATTCTATTCTATTCTATTCGCAACACGTAATGGGTAAAGGTAAAAAAAAACGAGGGAGAAAGGCATTTTATATATTCATGCATACAATATATTCGTATAGTCTTCAAATTGCCTGCACCTCAAAAATTGAGCTTTGCAGCTTTGGATGTTTGGAAATGCCTAATATCCAAGGAGCGGGGAGGAGTGGGGGGAATGGAGCCGTTGCTCTCTTCTTGCGTTTGACAATAGCGCCCTCGCCTTGCGATTGATAAAAACGGCAGCGCCGCGCCGCTCGTCGGCGGGAAACACACACGCGCCCGGCTGGGTCGTTTTCGCCACCTCTTAGAAAGCAGTGACCCATTGAGTCCAACCACCTCTGCTTCCGGCTAAATCCACGGAGGACCGCGAAGAGAGAAACCTGCGAATCGCGGCAGACTGCCGTTCATTGCTAAAGAAGCAGCGCGGACAGGACTTTAGTAACCGAGTAGTTGATGCATGGAACTCACTACCACACTCTGTAGTACCATCTCCTAACCCCCAAAACTTTACCTATAGACTATCCACTGTTGACCTTTCCCAATTCCTAAGAGGTCAGTAAGGGGCGTGCATATGTGCACCAGCGTGCCTTCCGTCCCCTGTCCTAATGTTTCTCTTTTACTAGTATCATGTACAGTATATGAATATTATATCTTTGTACACCACCAATATGTACTTTACAAAACAAACAAACAAAATGGAGGGGATAAACAGTTATCTCAGACGCGGATAGAGAATAAAGGAACGAGGAGGAAAAAAAACAGCAACCCCTGAGCGTTTATTTCTGCCATCCTTTCTAGAGTTATTATTATTATTCCACGCTGGAGGTTCTGCTTCTCTCTCTATTCCCTGCAAGGGCCGACGAATCTCTCAGCACCTCATTACCGCTAGCGCTGGGTCGCCATTCGGCAGACGTGTTACCTTTACTGCATCTGAGTACCTCAAATTGGGATATTAAGGATTAATTATTTTCTAGAGATTTCACATTCACAAGAGCAAGGGGATTTTTTAAAAAGAACAATTTGCGGAGCGGAGTACAGCTAGCTTCGCTTTTTTTCCTTATTCCCCGTTACTAACTGGAGGAGGAGAAGGATAGCAGTGATTAATAAAACAAATAAACATACTGCATATAATGTATAGATAAACATTGTTTGGCATTTTGATTTTTCCTACCTAGCAAGACACGTTTGTAAATGTAGATGGATAATACTTCACAATTCACAATGCAAATACAGTATAGTCCTTCCTTGATTATACCATGACTTTTATCTCTTTCAATATATTGTATCACAAATAGTTTCCAGTCTTTTAGAATAATCTTCATTCCCTGTAAAAATATGCAGGGTTGCAATCTAAGCCCAGGTCCCAAGTAGAAATAATAAATTTCAAAGAATTTACTCTTAAGCATAGATACATATATATGTGGAAGAACTACTAATGCATTCACTATTCAAAAGTGAGATCCAAATACATGCAGTTCAGGGTATATTAGAACAAGTAGCATATCACTTCCCTGTAAATAACTTGGTGCCTTTACAATGAATAATGTTTTCTACTAAAACCAAGGGCTTTTGCTAAAGAAAATACAGGTTGCTATCAAATCAATGGGATTCTTATATTCCCTCATTAAATACACCTACTCGGGTAAGCAGGAATAAGATTACGACCTCAAATGACTTTTTACTGGTTAAAGCATGATCATTTTTTTAAAAATATATCAAAATTCTGTTGATTTGCTGGCTAGTATACTATTCTTGAAATAAGATTCTAGCTTTCTCCACCTTTCCTGAATTTGCTTAGATTTTCTTTATTGAAGTTCGAAGTCTAAAATCAGAGGCATTTCAAGGGATTTTAGAACAATTATCCAGCCATATTAAACATTTCCATAATATCTCAAAATACCAGTTCCTTTTCTTTTTGCATTCTAACACTTCTAAAGACCAAAAAAAAGGGGGTGGGGGGCCTCTAAAGTATTTTGAGTGCCGAACAGTGCAAAATTCGTTAAAATAACAAAAGGAGAAATATAGCTGTGCAACCCTTATTTTACAGGGAAGATTTCCCCATATACAAACCCCCCCCCCGCAAATTTGTTACTATAACTTCTTGGCCGGTGCATCAAACTGGCCTGGGGGTGCTTATTTCGATCGACTCCCGATTTCTTCAACCCATTTAGCTAAACAAATTTGACTGAATAGGAGTTGAAAGTCACATTTCAACAAAAGTCACATTAAAAAACAAAAACAAAAAACCCACCCCAGATTTTAGGAAAAAAATGTTTTTTTTGTTTGTTTGAGCCATGCATTTTTGCCCCCATGCATTCAGCAAGAGAAAAGGAGAGGAGAAGGGAAGAGATTTACTGCCTATGGAAGAAGCAATAAATTCGCACTGCGTACAATCCTGGAAAGAAGGACAAAAACAAAAAATTAAAACACCAAAAAAACCGACACTCACCCGCCTGGAAAGAGGTGAAAAGATCGAAACGCCTGAAGCCGGCTGGTGTATTCTGGTCCGGGCTGTTCCTTTGCGCCACAGGTCATTCTTCCCAGCCGCTTCACAAGGCAAACAAAAGATGCCTCGGCTTTTGGGTCTCCTTGGCTCCCTCTCGCCGGTTTGGCGTGCTGAAATTCCTTCAAGTCTTCAGTTTCCTTGGGAGTTGGGCTAGATCTAGGTCAAGGGGAGAAACAGTTGTCAGCATTAGCCCGATCCTTAAGCAAGGGAAAGAAAAGAACTATTTAAAAGAGGGGGGAAGAGATGAAGGAGGATGATAATAATAATAATAACGATAACGATAATAAAAGGAGGAAGAGGAGGAGGAGAGGATGGAGTGTTGCAAACGCTTCAAGGGCAAGTCCCCGTCAAGCTTGCGGGATCGAAGGCAGGTTTTAACCTTTCGCTGGCAGGGGAGGAGGGCGCAGCAAGAGTTGATTTGGGAGTCTGTGTGAGGGTTTGGGGAGGGGAGGGAGGGAAGGGGGAGATAAGACCCGTAAGACGGAAGCCACCCACTGATCATTTCCCCCGCCGCCCTAGGGAAGAGAGGGGTAGCGCGGGTGCCTAATTTAAAGTTCACCTTACCCAGCCGCCGGGATGGCTTGCTGCGAATCTTCCATAGCAGGGTTTGGTTTCGCCTTCCTGGAGGGTCCCCCTTCTCTTTTGCCGGCAGGGTTTTGTTTTCAAATCCTCCGCTGGGTAGAAAATCGCAAGGAAGCCGCCTTCCGGGCAGGGTCACGCACACCCCCACCACTACCACCAAACCAGCCCAAAGAGTTGTAAGGCGCAGTCAACTGGACCTCCAACAATTCTTCTGATCTTCACCTTCACCTTTCGCTAACCCAGACCTCTGCCACTCGCTTTCCGACGCCGAGATCCAGAACACACAAAGCGACCCGCGAGTCCTCAGCTTTCTCTCTCTTCCCCCCTTTCCCCATCTCACACTCATAACTACCACCGAGGACCTCCGAACTGAATGAGCCTCCTTGCATGGGGAGCAATAGCCGGAGGGGGGGGGGGTCAGCTTTGTCATTTCTCCGCCTCACTTCTTTTCTTTCCCGGTCCAAGTCACCTTCCCCGGGGCTGATCTGGCTTCAAGGACGGAAGAGAGAGGTTTGCCCAGGACCATCTATTGCAAAAGTATGCGGGCGGGGGGGGGGGGGGAGAGAAAGAGCATGCATTCATATGCAAATAGGTCTATGAAGATGAGAAGTTCATTTTTTTTTTTTAGGGGGTGAGGTGAGTAAGGTGGGAGAGAGAAGACTAAAGGTGTTTTTGGCCTGGTTCGAACAATAATAAAACCGACGAGGCTGGTGATAGAACTGAGGGCCCAAAAACCTCTTCAGGATTTACAGGGCAAAGCCAGGTAAAGTCCCACCGGATGGAGAAATGGTTCAATTTTGCCAGACCTAGCAATAAAAATTAAAGAAGAGGAAGGAGCAGAAAGAAAACAGGCACAGCCTGAAAGATTGCCCTGGTGATTGAACAAAAAGCACCCTGCTCTCATTTTAAAATAAAGCGTCGTGGGAGGGATCTTTGGAGGGTGTTAAACGGTTCGACCGCTTAAGCTTCCCAGATTTAACAGAAGCGCCCTTATTATTTCAAAGGATACCAAAAGATCAGGACCAAGACGAGCACCCCCTTTTTAAGACTGGGAAGGCCAACCACCCAGCCTTTCTACCAGTCGAGTTTAACAGCGCCCCACGCTCTAAAAAAATAATATCCTTTTTTCCCTAAAAAGCCACAACTTCTCCTGCTCTTAGCTCTGTATTCATTTACTAGAAGGTAAAGGCTGTTAAGTCTAATGGCCTTACTCTGAGAATTATCTATCTATCTATCTATCTATCTATCTATCTATCTATCTATCTATCTATCTATCTATCTATCTATTTAGTATGCCTCCCAATTCCCTGTGGACTCTGAGCGGCTCACAACCAAAAAACCACAACGCCATACAGTGTAATATTAAAACATCTAACAAAACAGTATAAAAACAATTTAAAACCAAGAGTTACAAAAAAAAAAAAAACCCCACACATGCCATTTCTAGCCGGATCCCGATGGTATGTTGACCTATGCTCTATGTTGACTTACACTCTGATCATACTCTTAAAAGTCAACTTCTTAATGGTCTGCTCTTTCAAAATATCTGCACACCATTTATGATGGAGATAACCTACAATGTACTGTTTCTTGTAACAAGCTCACTGGTGACGGACTAGTAACTTCCAAACCGGTTTAAATTTAACTCAAACGATTAATTTAAATATTCGAAATGATCTCCTTGTTGGGGAGAGAACAAGGAGATCATTTTAGAAAGGTACATGCCATGGCCATAGTAGTAACAGATTATGGTAGATGTAATTTACATGGGGAAATGTTTAATGGTTATATTGGTAGCATTTATTCAGAAAATCCGGAATCTGAATCTTTTATATATACTGTATATAAAGAGTGTATGAGTCATCTCTAGAGAAAAACAAAAGGTTTAAGTAGTTTGGTTGAGAGTTGAAGGTAGATAGATGTAAGAGAAAGTTTTTGAAAAGAGTTTGGGGAGAGGAAGCTGGTCGTTTTCACAACCGATACAGAAAAGACACAGCCTAGTTATCTAGCTCCTTCCTTCCTTCCTTCCTTCCTTCCTTCCTTCCTTCCTTCCTTCCTTCCTTCCTTCCTTCCTTCCTTCCTTCCTTCCTTCCTCCTTCCTTCTTTCTTTTTCTTTTATTTCCTTCCTTTCTTCCCTCCCTCTCTCGATGGCATTTGAAAAAGTACTTTGCAACTACAATAGATATAACGAGATAGATAGATGCAACAGTTAACGATTCCTTTTCCTCGGCCGGGCACCCGCCTTGCATCCTACGAGAATGTTGGGGTTTTTTTTAATTAAAAGGGGAAGAAGAAGAAATGGCACCTGAATGATTTAATCCTCAGCAACCCGTTTCAGAAAACGGCATCTGAACAACAAGCGCCTGTTTACACCTTCGAGATGAAATACGTGCGGAGAAACACACCACCGCCCCACCTTTTTCTCAGCCATGATTATCCACCAAGTTTACCTAATTAATGCTTATTAACCAACGGGGGGATTCCCCCCTCCTATGTTTTTGATTAGGCTTGCAATTATTGAACCAATCTGGCTTCTACATACCACGTCCCCCCCACCCCCTTTCCGGACCTATGTCTGTATTCACATATTCACACATACGAAACCCTATGAAATAGCAAAATTAATCCATGCTGTTGGATTTCCCACAATATACAATTCAGGGCAAGAGTTGGATAACAACACACCGTGTACTTTGTCAACTGGACCACCAGATCCTTCTGCTGATTCGTTTCGCTTCAGAAAGTGATGTCAGGCTAAGACTATCTTGGAATATATATACTGTACTGTTAAAAAAATTAAGGGAACACTTAAAAACAGAATATAACTCCGAATAAATCAAACTTCTTTGAAATCAAACTGTCCACTTAGGAAGCAACACTGATTGACAGTCAATTTCACATGCTGTTGTGCAAATGGAATAGTGGTGCAAATGAATTATTTAATTGGAATATTTCATTCATTCAGATCTAGGATGTATTATTTGAGTGTTCCCTTTATTTTTTGAGCAGTATATATATATTCAGATATAGATCCAGATAATTCTAAAGATGTTAGATATAAAACCTGTAGACTATGTAATCTATAGGGGGGGAAATACCAGTAGAACTATATATTTTGAGTTTTGTTTGTTTTTTGATCGATTCTTTAACTTTTTTTCCTCAAAAATCCCCCCCCCCCAGGTGCTCGTTAAATTTTCTAGTTTTGCAAAACTAATCTAGCCTAGTTCTAACAGCGGCTGCAGGAGAACTGGATATTGACTTTTACAATTGTTGCCATTGGCTTTTCTTGAGAAAGTTAAGGAAACTTTGGATCTTCTCAGCTGCTTCCACTTCTCTTTTCTTCCCGATTTATTATGAGAAGAACTTCGAATTCTCAACATCCTTCAACGCCACCTTTTCGCTTCTTAATGGTGGTATCAGTCTTCCTGCATTCGCTCTGATCGCTCGCCTAACCGAAATACTGTTCCTTTTGTGTCGGGCCTTTCTCTCTTTCTCCCTCCTTTTTTCCCTTTCCTGGGCGGGTGGAAGTCTCCTTTTAAAAGCAGTTTGGCGGTAGCATCTCCAGGAAAGAGATTATTTCTCTTCCCCCCCGTAGTGAGGAGGCAGCCCCGTTTATTGCTTTAGCCCGTGACATTTTGCGGACCACAGAGTTGCAACAAATGAAGAACTTGTTCTCCGCGGATTAGCCCCGGGTTGAAGGTGTGTGTGGGTGTTACAGTCCTTGCACCAATTCTGCAGTGATTTGCAAGAACGGTTGCTCTCCTTTCCCGAAATTCTCCCTAAAACCGTATGTTTATTTCCCCCCTCTCCGCTCGCGTGGCCACAAAACAAACTCTCAAAAGGCAGCATTTTTCTCTCTCTCCCAATCACAGCAGTTGCGTTCGGGTTTAAGTACCTAAGAAGTCTGTCTGTCTTTTTTGTCGCAGAAATTGATGTCGTTGGTAAAGACTTAAACGTCCAATTCTGTAGTCTGTGACACCATTTCAATATCGCTTTCCTCCCCTCCCCCTTCTTTCTAAGCAATCTTGGTACAACACATCGTTACATCGTTCCCTAAAGAGAGAGAAAGAAAGAAAAAATAAGGAAAGGAAAGAAAAAGGAAAGGAAGGGAAGGGAGGGAGGAAGGGAGGACGGGAGGGAGGAAGAAAGGAAGGAAGAAAAGAAGGAAGGAAATATGTCCTCCAAAAAAACCATACGTCTAGAAGACTTTTTTTAATGGCACCAAGTAGACAAATCTTTTGGAATTTCGAAACGGAATAACAAGAACTGCTTATGCCTATAACTGTACAGACACAACATTCATACAGTTCACACCTCTACACTCACAAAGGGCCAGAAGGTTTGCTTCACACCCAAAAGCTCAAGAGAGTGCCCAGACCTAAGCAGCTAGGCCTGCCGAGTTCAGATGGCTTCATTTTTTATGGGCAAGGCTAGGATTGCAAGGTCTCGTTAAAGTCAACGAGGTTTACTTCCGCAGTAAGTAGCGGCTCAAATGATGGAGGCTTTGAAAAATAGCAGCTCGGTTGGCGTTCAAATGGTCCTTAAAACCTCCACACGGCGAGAGCAAAGCCAGGAGCTTTGCCAGACAGCCCAACGAAAACGCCAACCTCGTGATAGCACAAAACGCCGCGGTTTTGTGGCTGCCCTTGCAAACTGTTTTTTATTGAAAACTTAGCAGCATTTTACTGATTAATAACTTGGAAGCAGAGAGAGACGAAGCATGCGGTGTTTCTTTCCTGCCTGGAAACATTGGTTCTTGCAATGGTTACTGCAAAAGCAGCAGGGGCCCCAGAGAGAAATTCGGCCCTAAGATTTCATCTTTAGGGGTTTTTTTTAGTTTTAAAAGCCCTTTGGGTATTAAAACGCCTGGATAAAAGAGACAAAAGCATTATGGAATATATATGAATTTAGCCTATTTTTTTATTTCTGTGTGTTCATAGTAAACATTTTTTTTGTAAGTGACAAACACGGGCATATGACCACAGTATCACAATCAAGTTTTTTTTTAAGACGACATTAACAATCACTCAAATTTATGCGGCATTTGCGCAACACAAGTTACATATTTGCAAGGTTTACCTATAAGTACAATAGGTATTAACATTTCACTACATTTAAAAAAAATAAAGGTGACCTGTTAGTGACCACATACATCTAAATATACACAACACAAACTGAAGGCAATTCATGATTTTCTGTCCCCCTCGGATTCACTGAAATGGGCAGTGCTGCAAAACTGAAATTATACCATTCTGATGGATGATATTCCATATTTCAAAGAAAAGAAAACATTTCGCATACTGAGTGCATTTTCTAAAAACCCAATCTTTGGTCTAAAAGTAAACAAAAAGGAGGGGAAAAATAAAGAGAGGGGAAATAGCTCTTTTTATTAAAAAAGAAAAGGTGGAGGACAAAAGAATCCATGGTTTAAACGTAATTCTGGAACTTCTCTGCCAAATAGCTTTGCATCTTATACAAATTACCATTTGCATCGTGGGATTTATCCATTTTGTATTTTTATTCCCACGATCTGCACCCACCAACATATTCATCGTAACTTATAATACTGCAAACATGGAAAATCTAGCAGCCCGGCATTTCCTGCCGGAATAATAATAATAATAAAAATAAAATGGCCAAAAGCATTTCAGATATACATCCTGATGAGATTTTAATATTAATACTCCCTTCCTTTTTCCCGAATGCATTGTCTACGAGGTATTCTTCCCATCTTGCTGACTCGCCTCCCTGGTCTGGAATCATAAACAACCCTAAAGAAAAGAAAATGAACAAACGTACAGAAAATGGGGTGAGGGGAAAACTTAATAAAAAAATACCTGGACTCTTTTTTTTTTCCTGGGTGAGTTTTTTTTGTTTTTTATTTTGTTTTCCTTTCTGGTTTTTTTTTTTTTGTTCTTTTTATAGTCTGCTCTCGTGCTCTTTCTCGCTCGCTCGCTCTCTCTCTCGCTCTCCTTTCACTATCATTTACAAACGCAAAGGTGTGTAAAATGTTCACTTACAGTCTCGGCTCCCCTGGAGGTTAATGTATTAACGGGTTGGAGGAAGACCCCTGATTTTGATGTGTGAAATAATCAGAAAGTCCCCCCGACAATCCGGTGGTGAAACTCGGCAAGGAGGGTCTTAAGGACTCGCACGGGAGCGTGGAGGGCGCCTGAGGCGAAGTGGAGGAAGAGGCGGCCCGTCCCGTCATGGAAGAGCTGCTCTGCGAAGTCATGGAAGGGTGAGGGACGTGGGGGAAAAAGTAACTGGTCTGGCCGGCCGCCAGGAGGTTGACCGAGCAGGGGTTGAGGGAGTAGGTGCCGGAGCAAGGCACCGACAAGCCGCAGGGCACCGAGGCGGCCAGGGCCGCCGCCGTGAGGTGGTGAGTGGCGTAGGGCAGCTCGCCGTTGACCAGCCTGTCCACGCTCAGGCCGTTGGAGGCGGAGAAGGAGTGGTTGTTCCCCAAGGAGTTCTGGGTCAGGACCGAGCTGTAGGGCATGGGGTGGCTGGGGTAAGCCGACGTGCTCCCGTTGTAGCTCAGCGTGCTGCTGGCCCGCGGATGGTGGAGGGACAAGAAGGGAGACATGGGCCAGTACAAGGAGCCCGCCCTGTCCATGAAGGTCAGGCCGGTGGAGGTCAGGCGGGCGCCCCGCTTGAAGGCCAGCTTGGCCCGAGAGGTGGTGGAGCGTCGCCGGAGCTTGCCCGTGGTGCCCCCGATGAAGACGTCGTCGCTGGACGGGTCCAACATCCAGTAGTTGCCCTTGCCCGGGTCGTCGTAGTGCCGCGGCACTTTGACGAAGCACTTATTGAGCGACAGGTTGTGGCGGATGGAGTTCTGCCAGCCCTGCTTGTTCTCCCGGTAGTAAGGAAAGTTCTTCATGATGAACTCGTAGATGCCGTTGAGGGTGAGGCGCTTCTCGGGGCTCTGGCGGATGGCCATCATGATCAGCGCGTTGTAGCTGAAGGGCGGCTTCTCGTACTTGCCGTTCTTCTTCTCGCCCTCCTTGCCGCCGCCGCCATCGGCCCCTTCCTTGGCCCCTTCCGGCACCCCTTTCTTCTCCTCGGACGGCCCTTTCTCCTTGTCGTCCAACTCGGCCGCTGAGCCGGCTTCCCCTTTGCTGGCCAAGAGGTCCCCTTTGGCGACCTCCAGGGGGCCCGAGGGGGCCGGCGCCCCGGCGGCCGCAGCCGCCCCCACCCCGGGGGGCTGCAGCAGAAGCTGGCTCTTTTCTTCCTCCTCGTCGTCCTCGGCCGGGGTGGCCCTCTGAGGCTGCGGCGTCTGGGTCGGGTGGTGGTGGTGATGGTGGTGGTGGTGATGGTGGTGGTGCGGGTGGTGGTTATTGTGGTGGTGAGGATGGTGCTGCTGGTGGCTGTGGTTGTTGTCGCTCTGGACGGCTTCGGGCACCAGGCTATTGATGCTGAAGGACGACTTGGGCAGCATTTTCACTTCCTTCCTATCGCCCATGTCCAACATCACCTTCTAGGCGGGAGGGGAAAAGTCGCAGAGCCGGGAGGAAGGCGAGGCGACGGGCGCGGCGAGGTCCGTCCTGGAGGGCGAAGCGCCCGGCGGCAGCGAAGCGGCGAGAGCGGCTGGGCACTTGCACACCCACCAGCTCCAGAGCTTTGCAAGGCATGTAGCAAAGGACCGGGAGAGCCCGTGCAGGGGATGGAAAAGACCAACTGGCTCCTTAGCAAGGGAGCCGGAGCCAAAGCCACGGGAGGAGGAGGGGGGTGAGGAAAGGGGGGGCTGCCAAATGGTTCAAAAAGGGGTTTTTTCCCCCAAAGGAGAAGGAAAATATGACTGCGCCCCCCTTCCAAAAAATTAAAAATAAAAATAAAGGCGCCCCAAGTCCTTCTGTCCAAACTACTTCATGGTGCCTGGAACCCCCCTATTCCACCCGAGCAAGGGAGGGGGGGCGAAATCAGCTTGCCGGGCTGAGCCTGAGAGGCAGCGGAGACGGCTTTAGCTACAATTAATTTCCGAGCTACAGAACACACACTAGGGCTGTAAAAAAAAATTTGGTTTAACCTTTCTCCCCAGCCGTCCAATCAAAGAGCCCGGCGTGAAGGGACGTCTCTTTTCCGGACGCCCAATCAGTGCGGGCTTTTCTCCGCCTCTTCCCCTTCGCTTTTTTTTCCCGTCGACCTCCTTCCTCTTTTTCGACAGCCCTCCTGGAGGGCGTAAGGATACCAAATGGGAGAGGCGCATCACCGCGGCAGGTTACCTTATAACCCGCCTCTTCCTTCTTTTTCTCTCTCCTTGGCGACACCCCTATCCCCCCTCATCATGCCAGTCTCCAGTAAAAACCATATATCTATATATATGTATATAGGGTATGGCTGGAAGCACGGATGTATGTCTTGTAACGCCCATATACACGTCTCCTGTTTTTACTTGTGGGTGTAACCCCCGGTTTTTTTGCTGCGGGGGCGGGCGGGAGGCGACGGCTGAGGGGAGGGTAGAGGAAATGGAGTCTGAAGAAGGAGGGGGGAGGCACTACTTTGCGCAACCAGCCGCGCCGTCGCGCCGAGGCCCAACTTCCGCGGCCTCTGCCGACTCGGCTCCCGTAGCCCGTTCGTTGGCTGACTTCTTGAAAGGAAAAGCGGGCGAGGGGAGAACCGACCGGCCTTCCTTCGGCTGCGACGACGCGCCCTCACCTGCTGGATGAAGAGGGAGGGTGTCTGTCCTAGGTCTCGGCGGGTCTGGACTCGGGGCTGTGGCGGGCTTTTTGGCAAGGCAGCTCGCTTTGCTGCAAGGCCGGGGACCTGGTGGGCGCTTCTCTCGAGTCCGGGCTGGAGGATTTGTTCCTGTGGTGTGGGGAGGAGGGGGTGCGAAGGCCGTAAATAAAATAATAAATGCTCTGCGGGTAAATCTTCCTTCGCTCGAATTCCCTCAGCTCTGTAATCTGGGCCCTTCGTGGTGAGGCGAAGTCGTCCCTCCGTCTCGCAGGAGCGAGGCCTGGGGCGAGCCCGCTTCGATTCCTGAGGAAAAGGGCGGGCGAGGCCCCCGTCCGAACGAAACGCAGGGGAGCCCCGCGTTATATTTTTCTCTTTGCGAAGGCTCGTTTGAGCTTTTTTCCCCTTGGCGGGGGGGAAAAAACCCACGTTCGGCGCAGGAAGCGGGGAAAACAGGCGGGAGTAGCTGCTCTGGCGGCCTTCAGACGTTCATTTTTATGCTATAAATGTCGAAAGATTGGGCTGCTT